>NC_056746.1:398820017-399120017 GCF_019279795.1 Protopterus annectens | reverse complement strand
CAATATAATTTCTATCTAGTCTAGTCAAATTATTGTACCTTGGGGAATAATACATACATTCTGTCAGAGTTCCTACTACTAAATTCACATCTTGCATGCCTAATATTTTCATAAACATTTCAGAAAGCTACCCTCTTTTGTTACATCTTCTCTTTTAGGTCCCCCTGAAACATCCTCACTATTGCAAATCAAGTTCCAGTCCCCTCCTATAAGTGGCAGTCCATGCTGAAAGCTGATTATTTCTCCCAAAATCTTCTTAAGCTCCATAACTGTATTTTTGTTATTATACAAATACATGCCAGTGGAATCCTCCACCCTTGCCAATAGCCCCTTAATACCACAAATTTACCATCACTGTGTTTTTTCCTCTTCTATCATTATTGGAGCCCCTTAAACAATTAATATAATTACTCCTCTTTTCCTTTGTCACCAATATTCTGCTGAATATCCATCCTGAAAAATCCCTTCTTTGTCAAGTTCACATGCTCATTTCTTTCCAGATGTTTATCCTGCTGCATTGCTGCTTGCACGCTACGTCTTAATATATTTCAGTACTATTTCCTTTTTGTCTATAGCTGTAAGGCCGTCTATGTTCCAAGAAAATATACACAGCATAGCCATTATGACAGTTATTGTTTTTCACTTTTTATGCATGACAGCTTTTTGAATGTATTTTTCCAACGTTTGTGTTACATGCATATACTAATGTTTGACAGACTGATCTTTGATACAGATGTTTCTTCTCATCTCCATTTGAATTTGTCATGTTTTTCAAGACTTTTTGTTTTAATTAAAACCCTCAAACAAAACAAACAAAAAATACATTTTCAAAACTCTCCCATTCCCTATTAACTTAGAACAAATGCACAAACTATATACATCTTCAAGAATGAAGTTTAAACCTCCACATACAGACAACTGCCCAAATCAAAAGCTTCACCCATAGGCATTACCTAACCAAAAATGAAGGTTACCCATGCTAAAGCGCATGTGACAGCCTGTGTTCCCACTTACACTGATTGCCATCTGTTCTTTTCTTATCTGTATTCCACATCCCAGATGTGAAAAATAGATTGCATGCTTTCAAAAAACATTACTTTTTAGCCCTAAGAAAAAAAATGCACTGGCTATCTTTAAATTCCACTTTGTTATATGAAGTGCATTAAAGCATTAAGGCTGCTGAGGAGGCCATCTCTTATTCACTCCCCATAATTTCAAACGTTATTTTTCACTGAACTGCCTGGCACTGTACCTTTACGTCTGAAGTTTTCTCAGCAAAGAATGCTCAAAAACTTCAGGATTAACTGCTTGCACCTACAGACAGCTTGTCTCCATGGAAAAACACTCAGCAACAAATCTTTGTAAATTTCACTCAATAAAAATGTACAGCTGCCTTCAGGTGCAGACTTCTTGACTCCCACTAAACATTTGCTAATGAAAAAACAAGCTAATACCTTTGCAGTTGTTAGACACTTAGCATTTTTCACAACTTTCATCATTTTGTCTTATTTTTAATGCTTACTTGCCTTATAAACCACCTCCTTGTTTATAGCTTAAGCCAAGGATATTAATCTGGACATTCACCCTTGTAAAAATAAGAGAAACTATCTTAGTTTGATATAATATAATCAGTGCACTTTTACACCCCACCCTACCTCAGCAGCTCAAAATCAAAGCATATTAGCATTAAAGTTGCTTTTCTCAAATCCTTTTTCTCATTATACTGTAAAGCGTATATTTCTTACAAATACAGAGTACTTGTTTACTTTAATAACTTTATACAGTTTATCATACAACAGTCACTGAAAAGACTATCCTCATATTTAAAACACCCCTGAATACACAGTACAGAAAACTGCTTTACTATATATTGCATGCAGTTTATATCACAAAATGTTTATATAAATAAAAAATTACTTACAGTTACTTCTTCACTTTAAAGTGTCTTTCAAAACATTAACAATGTAAAGTGGTGTATATGCTTTATAGTCCATCCACAACTTTAACAAAGTCAACACAAATCCAGTCTTTTTCAGCCACTTTTTCTTATAAAGCCATATTACACAAATGTGACTGATACTTTACAGTTTCCCATTTATTCACTAATTTCAGTGCTGCTGGTCTTCTGTCTGTTCATCTTCATTACCTGACACCAGACTCTGACTTAAGTTCAAGGTACTTCTGATTCATCCAGTCATCTCCTGTGCTTTTTTACTGCCTCTCAAACATTTTTCTTTGGAACACTAGAAAAGGTTTCACTGGCAAAGTCTCTCTCTGAACTTAATGGGGAGAAGATGCTTGCTGCTTCACTTTTTGTTGGATAAACCTTTTTTTCTTCTTCTTAGCATGTTATACATCAAAAAATTTATTTGATATTCCAACAAAAATACTCTGAAGACAGCTGAATACAGCAGCTTGAACCTCACATCTGCCTCGATATTCCTTGACTGAGCCAATAAATTTGCTTTTCTTCTGCCCAGTGTACAGTGAATAATAATTTTCTACAAACACACTGCTGTCTCCTGTTTTTAGTGTGTTGCCCTTCTGCCACAGCTTTGACAGGATCAACTCTTTCTGCTCGTATGATTGCACCTTTACTAATATAGGTCTTGGCTGCTTTCTCACAGCCAGGTTTGAAGCAAACACTATGTACCATTTCAATTAACAAATCCTGCCATAGAACACCAGTCCAATTGCTTATCTGTGTATTCATAAAATGAATACTGTCAGTTCCTTCCAGTTTCTCTAGTGCAGTAGAAAAAAAAAATCGCAGGTTTTCTCTGCACACTGTGGTCTTCTAACACCAATATTTTTTAGATAGCTTTTCTTGAAGCCTCATACTCTCACAGCTTTTTCTTCATTTCAGCCACTGAGTATTGTAGTTTATCAATTCAGATAGACACAAAAGCCAGAAGTAGTAGCTCGACTGAACCCACTCAAAATAATGCAGGCTGCAAATCACCACACAGTTGTAGTATGCAGAATCCACTTTATTAACTTCAGACCAAAAAAAAAATCCAAGGATGAGTGCTTTCGTCCATCAGATAAAGTCTAGATCTTTTTGGATGAAAGCGCTCATCCTTGTTTTTGTTTTTTTTTTGTCTGAAGTTAAAGTGGATTCTGCATTCTACAACTGTGTGGTGATTTGCAGCCTGCATTACTTTGAGTGGGTTCAATCTAGCTACTTCTGGCTTTTGTGTCTATCTGCTTCAGTTTGTGCTTTGTGACTTTTTTGAGTTTATCAATTCATATGAACTTAGTTAAAGCTTCTATGTTTCCAAGCATTTTATTTGAGCTAATATAGTCCTTCAGTGTTTCATTTATTTTAATAACCTCTGAATATATTTGATTTACCTTTTTTCCTTTAAATTACTGGAAGCCATCTGTTGAACCAAAGTTGATGCTTGAATTGCTTTGTACTGAATAGCTGCAGAATCCTTCCCAGATAGTGTTTTCTCTTCACCTTTTCTGTTGGATTTTTTAAGGTTTTCCAAATCTCTTCTTTTGCATCCAAGTAGTGTACTTAACAGTCAGTAATGAACTTTTACCCAAAACAGTTTCAGTTTCAATGGCACTTCTTTTGTTCAGTTTCTGTTTTCACACTGGGAGAGCTGGGGTTAAGCTGTTGATCACTGGGCATCCATCTTGGAAGTTTGGCCCTCTTGGTGGATCAATGTATGCTTTGGAGAATTTATGATGCACCAAGTTTACATTTCTCTGAGAACTTGGTCAGCTATAAACCCTTACCATTAACTTTGACCTACAAAAGTAAATGGCAAAGAGGAGCATCCAAGCTCTGAACCTTAAGTCTTTTGAAGGAGGCAGAGCCACCTACCTTAATTTCCGAGTTCTATTTGGAAGCCAGATTTGCTATCCAATTAGTAACATAGGGATTAACATTAAACTGGGATATATTATCAACAAAGTCTGAATGTGGGATGGTGTTGACTGCCTTTACAAGGTCTAGATATGTGGTGTGTACCTATTTTATACCTCCAGTGCTTTGGCAACCTTTTTGAAGAAGTCAAACAGGTTAAGTAGGCAATAACTGTCTGACAAAAACAAACTAGTCTGGGTCAAGAGTTTGTTGGTCACCTATGTTCTTATTTATTTCCATAATCATTATCACCATAGCATTACAGATGAGGCTTGTCAAATGTATGGGTCTATAATTAGCTGGGTCCGCTGATGCCCCACCTTTGTGCAGGGAGATAATAGCTGCTATATTCCATCCATCCAGCATAAAGCCCAGTTGGAAACTGATACTGAATAGCTTCTGTAGGGGGCGTGGCACATCCTTTTTCAGGATGGCCATTAGGGTGCCTGGTATGTTATCTGGCCCCACAGAAGGACTTGCTCCTGGGAGATTTGGGGTGTGTAGATGTGGGTATGTGATCAGGGAATAAGGGGAGTGAAGTTATAGTCAAGGAGTGAGGTTTAAGTGAAGGCAGGAACTGAGCAACTGATGTAATGCTGGATTGAAAGACAGTTGTTTTAAAGAAAGAAAATGTGTGATGTATAATGTAGTATGGTTTATTTTCTTTTCTATTAATGTGTGCTTACGTTTTTTTTTAAAACACTTAACATTTCACTAAGGTATATGCGCACATACATTAACACAAAAGAAAACAAGCCATATTAACATTTTCCCATTTACATATGTTATACATCCCATATCTTTTATTTGCAGCTATCAGTCCAACATTACATAAATTGTTCAATTCCTGCCATCCTTTAAACCTCATTCCTACTCCTGAACATGATTATGCATGTACCATTCTTACAATTTCCATTTATTTCTGTCTGATTTGCTCCTTCCTTATTTTAAAGACCACGCTTTCACTTCTTTATCTATTTTATAACATTCAGTACTTCAGTTACAGTTGGTTTAGTCTTTGGTTTCCATTTTCTAGTAACTGTTTTTTGGCAGGCAACAGAATTAAACTTAATAAGGCCTTACTAGGTCTAGGCAACTCAGATCCTGTGTCGCAGCACAAAAGAATCATTTCCTGAGCTATAGCAATTTGCTCACCCAATATTTCAGACAGAGTACTCTGTAATGTAATTTTAAAATCTGCCAACTCTTTACACTCCCAAAACATTTGCTCCCAGTTACCTCTTTCTTCCTCTCCATACCTCCAATATTTGCTATCTACCTGAGGAAAAATGTTTAAAGTCTGCTCGGCGTATAACTATACCTATGCAAACACTTCCAAGCAAAAATCCTAAACCTTTTGTGCTTTTGTGCATACCTGTGAGCCATATATATATATATATATATATATGTCCCCCCAATGTTCCCATGTAAATTGCTTTTCTACTGTCTCTTCCCAATCTTTTCTAACCTCCTCTGACCGATTCTGGTCTTTAGTGGAAAAGCTCACCCAGACTCTGCCACAGCTTGCTGTGAGGAGAAAGGTTAGTTTGCTTCTGATTTCTTGTATTTTGTATTACCTTATTGCCTTTTTCTATTTTGTATACTGTGATTTATTTTCTTTACACTGTTTTACTTGTATTTTTTTAAATTGCATATTAAAACTTGGAAAGAGGCCACAGCTGTCTCTCTTGCGAGTCAGACAGAAATTAGAAAAGGTCAATTAAGGAGTCACACAGAAGTTAGAACAGGTCAGTTAAGGTTACTTCTCTGTGAACTGAGAGGGTGGAGCTAGGAACTAAACCTTCTATTTAAGGGGTAAAATAAAACATTTCAAAGCTTTAGTGGAAAAAGCTCACCCAGACTCTGCCATAGCTTGCTATGAGGGAAAGGCTAGTTTGCTTTTGATTTCTTTTATTTTGCTTTACTTTATTGCCTTTTTCTATTTTGTGTACTGGGATTTATTTTCTTTACACTGTGTTTTACTTGTATTCTTCTTTTAACTGCATATTAAAACTTGGAAAGAAACCACAGCTGTGTCTCTTGTGAGTCGGACCGAATTTTTTGCACCCTCCCACGCTGTTGCTGTTGTGTTCTTAAACACAACTGTCTTTCTAGTTTCCTACCCCTTACATTAATTTGACCATATATCTCATTCTCTCCCCTTTCAATGGCTGGTGTGAGCAAGCACAAAATCGTCATTTTGTGAAATCCCTCCCCTTCAACTATTTACATTTATTGGCATCCATCCTCAACCCCTTTTCCTATTTTGCGCATGGGGTTGAGGTGCCACTTCTGCAGTGAGAATCATCTTGAGCCAAGGTTTACACAGCCAGGTGGCTAGCCCTGCAGCAGTAGTTCATTCGCACCACTCACTCATGCACACACACTCACCTATGGCCAATTTACAGTGTCCAATCCACCTACTGCATGTCTTTGGAATGTGGGAGGAAACTGGGGCACCTGGAAGAAACCCACGTGACAGCAGGGAGGACATGCAGACTCTGCACAAAAGGTACACCAGCCAAGAATCGAACTGGAGAACCTCTTGCTGTGAGGCAACAATTCTAACTGCTGTACTACCGCGGTCACCCATTTAAATTTATTGGCCATCCCACTGTGTGCCATAGAACCAGAATACAAAAGTGCCCACTCCTTTTCAGTCTATCTTGCTCTTTTAAAATTAGTGGCTCTACACTTGGACAGTTACAAGTTAGGTTACCCCCTTTCATATCTAACTGCTTAGTGCACACTAAGTGTTTAGGATGTCAACCTATTTTTTTCTTAATAGATAGTATAGAAACAGTAGATCAAAGCACGGCTCTCTTGTTCATACAAAGCGCACTTAAACTTCCGAATAAAATAAATAACGTTTACAAAGGTTAGCGCTTTCACCACCGGATAAGTGGCTTCACCAGACCATATGGTCTGATGAAGCCACTTGTCCGGTGGGGAAAGCGCTAACCTTATTAAACATTATTTATTTTATTCAGAAGTTTAAGTGTGCTTTGTATGAACAAGAGAGACGTGCTTCGATCCACTGTTTCTATATTATCTATTTGGATTGTTTTCTCGTTTTTGTGCAGTGGTTCGTTTATTCGTTCGGTGATTTGTTTGATTTATTTTCCTATTTTTATCTTACCTTTAAACATCTATTGCAAGATCACCCATTATTGGAGAGCCCCCATTCTGCCTCTCAGTAGTCACCTTGGAGTTAGTGCTCCTGTTTTCTCCTAGTAAAAGAAGGAGCACAAAGAACAGTTTTGTACCTACCATAAATGTAGATGTCCGATAGGTATGCAACTGCAGTCCTGACATATGGATTGTCCTGCCTCAGGCAGCCCTTGATTGGCCAAAGTCTGGGTCAGCGTGGCTGATATCAGTGCCTTTGCCGCGTCAGAGCGCCTGGGGTATAAAAGCGTCAGCCAACGCCATCTTCTTCAGTGTTTCTTGCCCCAGATGCCAGGTGCCCTCTAAGGAAGGCTAAATTTTGAAAATAGAGAAAATATTCCAGACAAGTACAACATAAAAACAAATACACCATAAAAGATTACCCCAGGTAGCTAAAAGGGGTAGAAACCCAAACGACAGAGGGTGACTGCAGTTGCATACCTATTGGACATCTACATTTATGGTAGGTACAAAACTGTACTATGTCCTTCAAGGATGCAACTGCAGTCCTGACATATGGGTTGAATACCAAAGCCAACCTGGGGGTGGTAGGCACTAAGACAAAGATGGTGTAGCTAAAATGCCCTGCAGGACTGCAGAAGCAAACCCTGCTCTGGATCTGGAATATAAAGGCAGGTTGTAATGTTTGGAAAATGTATGCACGGAGCTCCATGTAGCAGCTTCTAAAATGTCCTTTGTTGCCACTCCTCTTAGAAAGGCTGTGGAGGTGGCTGTAGCTCTGGTGGAATGTGGCCTGATGTCAGCTGGCACAGTTTTTCCATGAAAAGAGTAGCACGATCGAATGCAATTTCCAATCCATTTAGAAAGTCTGTTTGCTCGTCAGATTTTCTGAAAGACTTTGTTCTGTCCAAGTAGTAGCGCAACTGTCTGTGTATGTCCAAGGTGTGCAGAAGTCTCTCTCCTTTATTTTGAGGATTGGGAAAGAAGGTAGGCAGGTGAATAGCTTGATTCAGGGACACCCTGGATACCACCTTTGGCATGAATGACGGACTGGTTCTCAAAGAAACTCTGTCCTGATGAAAAATGAGAAATGGTTGTATTGCCATAAGGGCCTGTAGCTCAGAGACTCTTCTTGCTGAGGTTACTGCCAGAAGGAAAGCTGTCTTCAAGACAGAAATTGCAACTCTGAAGATGCTGCTGGTTCAAAGGGAGGAAGAGTTAATTTTTCCAGCATGAAGTTGAGGTCCCATGCAGGCACTGGTGGTTTCCTAGGAGGGTTGATGTTCTTTATACCTCTTAGAAACTGTCTTAGCAATGGGTGAGAAAATACAGGCGGATCAGTGTTATATTTGGCAGATATTGCTGAAGCATGTATTTTTATGGAAGAATATGAAAGTCCATTGTGGAGCATTTCAGCCAAGTATTCTAGGATCTGTGGAATGCTAATCACTGATGGGTCTTGACCCTTTTTGCTGTTCCAGATAAGAAATCTCTTCCATTTTGCTGAGTATGTTTTTCTAGTGGAAGGTCTGCACGCCTCCAGGATGATGTCTTTTACCCTTTTGAAAGTGTATCCTGGGGAATAGTCATGGAATCTTCCAAGCTGTCAGCTTCAGTGTTTTCAAGCTGGGGTGTGGTGTCCTGTAATTGTGCTGTGTCAGAAGAAGTGGCCATTGAGGAAGGAGCCACGGATTGGTGTGCGTCAAGCTCCGTAGCAGTGGGTACCAGTGTTGTCTTGGCCAGTCTGGAGCTATCAGTATGACTTTCGGTTGCTCTGTCTTGATCTTTAGTAACACCTTGGTCATCAAAGGAAGAGGTGGGAAGGCATATAGTGTTAGAGAGTTCCAACTGAAGGACCACCTTCCATGCTTGAGGATGGTATGTCCTTGTGCAAAACTATTTCAGATGGTGATTGAGGTGGGAGGCAAAAAGATCTATGTCCGGCCCTCTCCATGCTTGAGTTATTTGTAAGAAAATGTCTGGATGCAACATCCATTCGTGTGGATCCATGATGTTTCTGCTTAGGCTGTCCGCCAGAACATTGTTCTTCCCTGGTACAAACTGGGATTGTAGTTCTATTTTCAATTGTAGGGAAATATCCCAGAGATTCATTGCCAGTCTGCAAAGAGGGTAGGAATGGGTACCTCCTTGCTTGTTTATGTACCACATTAACTGTGGTATTGTCTGTCTTTATTAGTAGATGACCCTGATGCATGAACTTTTCGAAGGCCTTGATTGCATGTATCACTGCCAGCATTTCTTTTTGGTTGATGTGCAGGTGCTTTTCTTTTTGTGTCCATTGTCCTAGAATGCATCTGCCCTCCATGTGAGCCCCCCATCCATGGTCTGAGGTGTCCGTTGTTATGGTTTGACTTGTATGAGGCTTGCTGAAAAGCAGACCTTTGTTTATCTGGCACAGAAATTCCTTTTGAAGGCATGGAATGAGTGGGATCAATGCTTCCAGGCTGTGGCTGTGTTGAGACCATAGACTTTTTAGATACCATTGCAGTTTCTGTGGAATCAGAAGAATGCAAGATGCCATGAAACCCAGGGCCTGCAGGATTTTCCTTGCAGTCATCTGGGTGTGTGCTGCCAATTTTCTGAAGTATTCTGGTAATTGTTTTGTTTTCTTTTGTCAGAAGGAAAGGTATTTGTTGGGATGTGAGATTTGATTTCTGAATATTGACTGTGTATCCCAAGGCCTGCAGCAGGTGAATGACATAGCCCAAGTTTTTTAACAAGGCTTGTTGGCTATCCGCTTGTATAAGGCAGTCGTCCAGGTAAGGGTATATTTGTATCCCCTGAAGTCTGCAATGTGCAATTACTGATGCCAGGCATTTCGTGAACACTCTGGGCGCAGTAGATAAGCCAAAGGGCAATGCTGAGAATTGATAATGCTCTGAGCCTGTAAGACATCTGAGGTATCTTCTGCAACTTTGTCTGATTGTGACATGCAGGTATGCCTCCTTGAGGTCCAGAGTTACCAGCCAAGACCCCTTGCCCAGCATGGGAAGGAGTTGCTGTAAAGTCAGCATTTTGAATTTTGGCACAATAAGGTAAGTATTCAGTGCGGACAAGTCCAGAATGGGTCTCCATTGGTTTTCTTTTCTTGGAACAAGGAACAGCCTTGAATAAAATCCTTGGCCTTGTTCTGCAGAAGGAACCTTTTCTATTGCTCTTATTTGAAGTAGGTTTGTTATTTGCTTGAGTGCCTCTGCCCTTTGATTTGGTGGCAGGTTTGGCCTGCCATGTCTTGTTGGTAGTGTATGAAAATGGAATCTGTATCCTTTGTCTATTATGTCCAGTATCCTTTTGTCCTTTGTAATATTGTGCCAATTTTGTGAGAATAAAGATAATTTTCCGCCCAAAGGTGCTTCTAATTGAGCCCTGGATGGTGGAGTCAAAGCCAAGTCATTGAGATTGTCCCTGCGGAGCAGTGGAAGGTCCTGCCCCACCTCTCTGGTTTGGAGGCTGCCATTGGCAGGAGCCTCGAGTTTGCCCTCTACCTCTGCCATGTCTGTTTTTGCCTCTTTGAAATTTGTCTGTGTCTGGAAAGGACCAATGCTTAGAAGGCCAATTCCTGCTGAATCTTGGAGGCTGTACCTGGAGGAAATCTTTGACTGTTTGCACTGATTTTGCCTTTTCCTCTATTTTCTTTAAAACCTCTTGTGCAGTAGCACCAAACAGCTTATGTTTCTCTAGTGGCACCTGTCATTGCTGCTCTACATGAAGCTTCCAATGCATCATATCCACACTGTAGGAAATGGTTGCTAACCTGCAGTCATCCAACATGTATTCCTGATACTGAATCATATGAAATTGACAATTTAATGGAAAGGTGGAAGAAGTAGTACTTTCTTGCCCCACCTCTCTAAAGCCCTAGAATCTCTTAAGTGGATTCTTAGCAGTAGTGGAAAACCCCTTTAGACCCCTGAGAAATAGTTTCAGGTGCACGTATGCCCTTTGTAGAAAATTTACGTGTCTGGGACCCCATAGTACCTGTCTGGCTTGATAAGAGGGGGGGGAGGTCAGGGGAAACACTATATTCTAAGTACACATCATCTAAAACATTTAAAACTGGAGGAATAGCTAAGGATCTCTGAATTCTTGGCCTTGCCATTTGAAGTGTTTGTCATGGAATGAGCGCTTCCCCAAAGGAAAACTCCTAGAATCTGGCCTGCTTTTTTGAAGTGTGTTCCCCTCATGGAAGCGTTTCCCCAAGGGGAAAACTCCTCAGGAGGAGAAGCAGAGGAATGGATTCCTCCAGAGATCAGAATGTAGGCGGGAGGGGCCTCCTCCTGGTAGTCTAAATGTGCAGAATCACCTGAGGCCTCATCAGAGGACTGGGGATCTACCTGTTCAACCCTAGGCCTCTTGACAGAAGGTGGCTGAGAGCCTCTATCTGGATGTGGCTGAGAACCCCTAATTAAAGAAATAAGGTCCTCAGCTAAACTTAAAATTTGAGAACCAGAAGTGGATCCCAGAGAAACAGATCTTGGAGGGACTTAGCCTGCTTGGCAGCCTTTAAGCGTGTGTAGGCCTTAATGGACATAGACACTGGGGGCCCTGCAGCCCACGTGCTGGAGTAGTCTTATCCACTGAAATGGTGTCAGAAATATCCTGGGCTTAGGTCTTAGAGAGAAACAGAACACCCAGCTGGGCGGGCTGGCCTCAGTACCGACCGGGTGGCGGTGTCGTCGGTCTGTAAGCGGTTGTGAAACTGGCGACCTAAGTGTTGGTCGGCCGAGACCGCGGGTGTCGCTCCTATCTTTTTAGGTTTTGGTAGTGTGTGGGTCGAAGCCCGGCGCATGATATAACAGAAATCTTCCCAAAATAATCCTGTCTGAAACTCCCTAAGAGTGCATTTGCATTTTTAGAAAGAAAAGAAAAAGCTACAGGCCAGGCCGCGTTGTGTTCTGGGCCTAGGCAGGTAAGCAGTAAGTGGAAATCCCTTATGAGGTATTTGTTTCCCACAAGTTAAACAATTATTAACAGTTTTATCTGACATTGGCAAGAAAGAAAGGTCCTCAACGGGTACTTAGCTTTTGAAGATGGCGTCGACGCTTTTATACCTCTAGCGACTAGGGCAAAAGGCGACATCAGCCGCAGCGGCGCCCGGAGACTTTTTGGAATCCCGGCCCCGAAGGGCTGCCTGAGGCAGGACAACTCATATGTCAGGATTGCAGTTGCATCCTTGAAGGACATGGACATTATTTCCTGGAGACTGCTGATCACCAGGAATCCTAATAACTGCTTTATGGGTGACAGTTTGGAATCTGTGCTTATATTCTGTTCCTGGTGAGAGAAGAAGCAGAGTGCATTGATTTCTCATGGTTTCTGGTTGGACAGCAAGTGTCTGTGATTAACGTTACTGATTGTTCTGGCTGCTATTAAGACATCTGCCAGGAAAAGGCTGCAACAAGCCTACAGACCCTTACATCATCTAGGACAAGACTCTGGAGCACCAAACAGGCTGTGGCCTGCTTCTTATCTTGGGATTGGTGCTACCCATTTGCTTCTGGTGAGAGAAGAAGCAAAGGAGCATTGAATTCCAGCAGAATGAAGCTGTGGTGAGACCAGCACTACTAGTAACCAGGCAGTAGCCATTCATGCGACTCCCTTCTTTTTATCATTCTTGACAAGCTAATTATTTGTTTTCAGTAAGTACTGCTCGATTTGCTTCTAACTTCAGAATATCTGCCTAAATACTTCATCCTTAAATTTTCAGGGTCTATGTATTAGTTTCCCCTCAAGTGTTTCGCAGTGCTCTGTACAGACTCAGACAACTTGAGTGACATTTTATGCTGTAAAAGCACAACTGAAATTTCTCCAATACCTAGTTGCAAATTGGATACTCCTGATACTGATTGATACTCTCACTGCAACTGTCTAATCAATAAAAAAAGGGTCTGTTGCCATGGATATGAACTTTGCCAATGTATCCGTTACCAGCTTGGTGGATATGGGCATACTGAGGCAATGTAGAAATTGCCTCATGTTTACTGACAGCCAGTTAATTCTCAAACAAACTGATATGGTATGTGAGATGTATTTACACAATGTCATTGGAGGAAAATCCTTACATAAAAGTACTCCTAATGTCAATAAGGTTGTCAGTAGTACACACGCTGCACCCATCACACACAGTTCAAAGCAGACATATGCTAAGGCACTTAAACATAACCTTCCTAAACCACAAATACATTCTAGATGAAGTGCACATAACAAATACCCTCAGCAGCCCCAAATGCACTCTTTCAAAACAACACACACATCAACACATAGAGCTACATCTCATGGAACTTCTATCTCTAAGCCCATAAGGCAAGCCACCACACAATTCAACATTTTAGTCATTGGAGACTCCATTGTGAGACACACTGATGTCCCTCTCACCAAGCTCAGTAAGAGGAAAGTCACAGTCATTTGCTTATCAGGGGCTAGGATCAACCACATTATGCACACACTCAGGTCACTGGACCACAAGTACCAATATGACTCAGTCATAGTCCATGTGGGAGTAAATGACCTGAGACATACTACCCTAGACTACATGAGGAGAGAGACTATATGAAGAGAAAGACATCATGGAGCTCTCGGAATATGTGTCTTAGGCTGGTATGAACCTAGCACTGAGCAGCATTTTACCTTCTCCAAGGATGATGCCACAATACAAACAAAAGATGATTGGCTTTAATAACTGGCTTAGTTTCTGGTGTCATTCTATTGGGGTGCAATATTTATCAGCATGAAAGCAGATGGTCAACAGACCACACTTTTTTGCCAGGGATGGTCTGCACCACTCCCCTCTAGGCTTTCGAATATTAGCTAAAACATGGCCTTCCCCACAGTGCCTTTTTTTTAGGCAATACCAAACTGACAGTACTTCCGACACAGCAAATCGAAACCAAGAAAATCAAAAGGTATTACTCCTCAATGCTAGGAGTCTAAACAAAAAACTCCACTCTCTAGAAGCTCTCTTCACCCTAGAGAATGTGGATGTCTGTGTGGTCATTGAGACATGGTTTAAAGTTGTAGAGAGCACACCAACAGTGCAAAGTTATAATGCCTTCCACACATTTAGACCAGCTACTTCACAGGCAGGGACTAAAGGTGGAGGTGTCTCCATTTACATCAAAAGAAATGTACTTCAAGGTTGGTCAAACAGGACAATGCACTTGATCTGATCCATATACAAATCACCACAGGCAAAATCAGATACCACTTCCTTGCAATCTATAGGCCCCCCCTCTATGACCCAGGGGACCCATACCATGTATTTAAACTTATTAGAAACACTAACCATCCAACCCAATACCATATTCATGGGAGACTTTAATTGCCTCACTATTAACTGGAAATCTTACACAACACCAAACTTACAGGCACAGAGATTCCTGGACTTAGTAAACACAAACTCCCTGGACCAGATAATCAATACACCAACCAGGAGTGCAACTATAATGGATCTGGTTCTCACTAATATGGGAGAGTGCTGCACACCCCCTACTGTAATGTCTTCCCCGGCAAGGTCAGACCACAAAATGGTCTCCTTTGAAGTAAAAAATAAAACCTGGACCCCCAGCTACATCTGGAATATTCAGGAACTACTCTAAAGCTAACCTCTTGCTATTAAGTGATAACCTGGCAAAATTACAAGCCCCCATAAACCCCGAGAACACTGCTGCCTATGCAGAACTGTTCACAGAAAGCCTGTAACAGCAGGTTAACAGCTGTATAGAGGCAGCTGTACTCACCAGGAAGAAGTACAGAACTAACTCAAAAAAACCAAGCCACCATGCTGGAATCACAAAATCATTAGGCTGTATAACAGAAGGAAGAAAATCATGGCAAAAATTAGAAGCACTTTCATCAAACTAAAACAACTCAAAGGACAAATGAAGTCTACTAAGGCCACATTTGAGGTACGTTTGGCCTCCCAGGCCAAGGACAACCACAAAGCATTCTTTAGCTATGTCCACTACCTAAAAAGTAATACACAATTGTGTGCAGAGCTCACTGTAAAATGGGCCACCTATAATAAGCCAGAAGATATAGCAAACCTCCTGGCTGATAAATTCAGCTCCAACTTTACCACTCTCTCCTCTGCAACCTTCCCTCAGGAAATACCATCAAATATAACCCCCCCCCTACTATCACCAGGGGAACAGGTCCTTAATGCCCTCTCTAAGACCACGAACAGTGCCTCAATGGGCCCAGACAATATCCCAGGGATGCCTTCTAAATAGCATGAAACATGACCTATCAGGGCCTCTGGAATTACTATTTTACTGTAGCCTCCAAACAGGCTTTGTGCTTCATGAATGGAGAACAGCAACAGTCAACCCTCTGCACAAAGGTGGGCCATCTATAGGCCCTGAAAACTACAGACCCATAAGTCTCACTAGTCTTGTATGTAAAGTCATGGAAAGAATTATCATAGAAATGATCAATACATTCACAGTAAACTTCCAGACATTGGACCCAACCCAGTTTGTTTTCATCAAGGGCAGATCATGCCTACTCAACCTGATGGGCTTCTTTGAGAAGGTAACCAAAGCAATGGATGAAGGAAAAATGGTTCACACTGCCTATCTTGTCCTAGCAAGGCACGTGACACAATATCCCACTCGGGCACTGTTGACAAACTCAAGAGGTTAGGTACAAACTCATATGTCACCCAGTGGACAGTCAAATGGCTCAGAGACAGGACCCAGAAAGTTAGAATGGGGGAGCCCACCTCTAAAAAGAGGCCAGTCACAAGTGGAGTCCCTCAGGGATCAGTCCTTGGACCACTCCTTTTTAGCATTACTTCTCTGAAGTCAAGGCCAATGTCAGCGGTCTCTGGCTGACTAAATTTGCAGATGATTGCAAATTAGGAGCTGTTACTGAATCCCACACTGACACAAATGTTCTCCATGAGGGGCTAACACAGACAAACAACTGGTGTTATAGCCACGGACTAGAACTACATGCCAAGAAATGCATAATACTTTAGGAAGTCATCCACTCCTGGTAACTATCATATTGACAACAAACCCCTTTGAGCTGACCAGTAGTCAGGGACTTAGAGACACCCACAGATAGTAATCTAGCCTTTGACCATCAGATGTCTACAGTAGTGAGGAAATCATTCTGTGTTGCACAACTTATAATGAAAGGTATGGCATCTAATTCCAAGGAAGTCACTGTTCCACTGTTTTTAGCATTCATCAGACCTATCACTGAGAACAGCGCCCCCCTTTGGTATGTACCTAACCAGGCAAATCCAACAACTGGAACATCCACAGAGATTCCTTACTAAAATAATACAAGGCATAAATAAAATGTCCTATGCAGACCACCTCATGGCCCTGTCCCTGTATTGTCTCCTACAGGCTTTTGAGGGGTGATCTATGCTTGGCATACAGGACATTATCAGACCTCACTCTGATGGACCTCCTGCATATCCATAAAACAAACAGCAACAGAATTACCCATTCTAAACACTTAAATCTTGGCTGTGATATAAACAGGACCTGCTGGAGAGACATGTATGTATCTCAGAGGCTGCCCAGTCTATGGAACAGGCTCCCCCACCCATGCGAAGCAGAGTTCCTCCCTAACCCAATTCAAGTGCAACCTGGGACAATTGGATGGGGGAACAGGAATTCATCCCTGGTTTGGCACCTATATCTCTAATGGATACATGCAACCTGTAAATGGTTCATCTCCCAGGGCCCTGCTTGTAAATGTTTCATCTCCCAACCCCCTGCTTACACTTATCAAGGGTATCAGAACTTGTCAGACATTTGGGGTGCATGGCTAGGTTTAAAAAGGCCATTGTGGTTGTTAGGCTAGTAAATACCTATGAACCTTACAGTTATTGCGCAATATTTTATATACCCTAGTAATTATCCCTTTTTAATGGCACCTTCTTTACAGAATCAACTAAAAACTCCATTAGAGTATGTCTTTCAGTTAGGATTCCCCACTTTCCCTTTCTTTTCCCTGGTAGGGAAGGTAGTCTCTAGCCTGCAGTGCAAACATCCTCTTGGCCTCATCCCACTCTACTACCTTTCTTTCTACCTATTTGCTCCTGGTACCTCAGCTCCTCTTCCCATTTTCTCCAGTAAATTCCAGCCCCCTCTTGGCTATTTTCTGAGCCCATACTTGCAATTATCTTTAATGGCAAATCTTCTTTCTCCATTCTTATGCTGGCTTAGTTCTTAGAATACCTTCTGCTACTTTAAATATAATATTCTGTACAGTTGTTGTTACTCTCCTTAGGGATCTGCATTCAATATATCCCTCTATATATTTCTTGAACTCCTCACCTGCTTCATTGTCATCCCTTGCCACTCTGAATTATAACTGTCTGTTTGTGTTATGTATATCAGCCTTAACTGCATAGCTCTAAAATATCCCTTCAAATTAGATCATTGTAAACTACCTTGTTCTACTGGAAGGATCGACTTATCCCACTTAACTCTTGCCCTTTTCCTCCCCCAGACAAATTCGTTCAACTCTTTCTGTCCACAGCTTCTCCTCTGGTTGTTAAAATATGCCTGACCTGTAAACAAATCTAAAAGAACTCAAACAAATTTCCCTGCACGTATCCTACTATGCATAGTCATACACAGCAGCTTCCAGTTCTCAATTTTAGTACTACCTTTTGCTTAGTCTATTCCCACATATTTTCTACCATACCAGAAGCCTTTTTAATCCATACTTCATCTTTACTGAGTCCCTAGTAAATATAGGTATTGATGAACAAATTAGTGTGTGGGTTGATAATTTACAGCTATAACATTTGTTAGTCATATCCAGAAAAGACTTGAAACTGTCTCAGAATGTTCCGCAGCAGATGTTTTTTTTGTTACAGGCTCCTTAGGTATGGTAAGAACTCCTAGTTTCTGATGCCCAAGTCATTATGCTAAAAGTTTTACTGCTCCGGAGTTGTAAAAATAGTTGTTTTAACGGTAATCTTTTTAAACTCATGCATATTATCAAAATCCTCTGTTATTTTCTCTTCAGCACTTTGCAGTTGTGCCACATGTTCTGTGAGATTCCCCCTTTCTGCAATATTCATCAGCCCTCTTAATATTTAATATTACTTAACCATCTCTCTCTCTCTTATTTCTAACCTATTTTTAAACTCCATTTTCAGTTTATCCCACTCACTAGCTATCAGTTCTGAAGACATTTATTTTTTCTCTAACAATTTTCAAATAATTTCCACTATACATTTCTGAAATGCCTATCTTTTTAACAGGTAGATGGGAAAGAGTCTCATTTTTACTTTATTACCCTGAATTTTTATCCTCATCTTTATCAGTGCATGATCTTAAATTATTTGATGCGTGCTGAAGCTTTCAATTAAATACACATGTTCCTGGGAAATATAATCTCTATCCAATCTAGCCCAATTACTGTACCTTGGGGAATAATATGTAAATTCTGTTAGAGTTCCTACTACAGAATTCACATCTTTCATACCAAACATTTGCATACATTTCTTCAGAAATTTACTATCTTTCGTTATATTTTCCCTTCTAGGTCCCACTGTCACATTCTCATTGTTGCAAATCAAGTTACAGTCCCCACCTATAAGTAATATTCTCTGCTGAAAGGTGATTTTTTTTAAAAGCTCTGTAATAGCAGTTTTTGCTGGGATATAAATATAGGTCAGTGTAATCCTCCCTTGCCAATAGCCCCTTACTACCTCAAATCTACCATTATTGCTTTATTTTCCTTTTCAACTGGAGCCCCTCTAGCAACTGGCATTATTACTCCTATTTTCTGTCTCTCTCATATTCTGCTGAATATCTATCCTGAAATCCTTTCTTTGTTAAATTCACATGCATCTCCTGTAACATTGTTATTTGCATTCTGCATTTCTTAATATAATTTAATACTCTTTACTTTTTGTCTATACCTGTAAGGCCATTTACATTCCAAGAAAATATGGATAGCATTAGCCATTATGATAAAAAGCTATTGTTCCCTCCTAATAAACATGACAATTTTTTGAATGGGCATTTTGAACTTTTGGTATACATGCTCACACAGGTCGGCTGATCTTTTATACAGTTTTTCTCGATTCTATTTGAACCTATGCTTTTTCATGACTTTTTTTTAATAAAAACCCTCAAAAAATAAAAACATTTTCAGAACAACCCCATTCTGATAACTTGGGACAAACTATGTACAGCTTCAAAAAATGAAGTAACTTTCCAGATAAGAACTACCTCAAATAGACAGCTGATCCCACAGGTATTAGCTAAAATAAAATTAAGTTTACCCATGCTAAAGCACATGCTACAGCCTGTGTTCCCATTTGGACTGTCTGTTCTTTTATCATTTCTAGTCCCCTCAAAGATGTGAAACATAGCTAGTATGCATTCAGAAAACATTAATATTTAGCCCTAAAAAACATGCACTGGCTATCTCTAAATAAATTTAAAATGTACACATTAAAAGCATTAAAGTATTAAGGCTGCTAGAGAAGTTTCTCTCTCTTATTCCATTTCCATAGCTTCAAACTTTTTTTTACTGGAGTACTTGCTAATGTATCTTTACATTTTGCACTCCCTTAGCAAAGAATGCACATAGCTCTCAAGATTAATTGCTTGAACCTGTGTACAGCTCATCTCTATGCAAAAAAAAGTCAGCAATGAGGAAAAAAGCAGCTAACATCTCTGCAGATGCATGCAGGAATCTTTGTAAATTACATTCAGAATAGAATGCAAAACTGCCTTCTCTTGTAGACTTCTTGATTCCCTTTGAGAACATTTGCTAATGGAAAAATTAAGCTAATCTTTACAGACGCTAGGAACTTAGCATTTTTAATTGCTTTCATCATTCCGTCTTATTTTTTCAAGCCTACTTCCTTAGAAAAAAACCCAAACACCTGTTTAGCGCTTAAGCCAATGGAATTAATCTAGACATTCACCCTTGTAAAAATAACAGAAATTATCTTAACTCTACATATAATATAATCAATGCACTTGTACACCTCACCCATAATGCAGCAGCCCAAGATCACAGCATATTAACTTAATCTTGCTTATGTCCAGTTTTTCTTCTCTTGTTACACTGTAAAGCCTACATTCCTTACAACTAAAAATATACTTGTTTACTTGTTTAATATCTTCAGCATGCAAAGCAGTCAATGAAATGATTCACCCACATTTAAAATACTCCTGAAATACACTATACACAACTGCTTATTTATATAATATACAGTTTATATCATGAAGTGTTTTTGTATAAATACTAATAAGAACAAAAATTGTTTTACTTAATAATTTTTTGCTTTTTGCTTCCTTCTAAACATTAATGACAATGTGAGATATATGCTTTACAGGCCATCCACAAGTTTAACAAAGTCAACAGCAGTCTAGTCTTTTTCAGACACTTTTTCTTCCAAAGCTACATTTCACAAATGTGACTGATGTTTTATAGTCTCACAGTTATTCACTAATTTCAGTGCTGCTGGTATTCATCCTGTTTATCTCATTCTCCCAACACCAGACTCTAGTTCATGTCCAAGGAACTCCTGATTTTTTTAGTCAACTCCAGTGCTTTTTCTCTCTCTCTCTCTCAAGAACTTTCCTTTGGAACATTGGAAAAGGTTTCACTGGCGACATCTCTCTGTCAGCTTTATTGTCAGAAGAATGAGAAGCAGAATCCTGTTCTGTTTGATTGCACACATTTTGTTGAATATTTTTTTCTGTTTCCTCCTCAGCCTGTTCTGCTGCCAAAAATGTGATATTCTAGGAAAAATATTCTGAAGACTTCTGGAATACAGCAGCATGAATCTCACACCTGCCCCTTGACATTCCCTGACTGCGGGGATAAATTTTCTTCTCCTCTGTCCGATATACAGTGAATAATCATTTCCCACAAACACTCTGCATCTCCAATTTTTAATACCCTTTCCCTTGAGCCACAATTTTGTCAGGATCAACTCTTTCTGGTGGTATGACTGCATTTTAAGTAATAAAGGTTTTGGGATGCTTTCTCATGGCTAAGTTTGGAGAACTCAATATGCCTTTTCAATTAACAAATCCTGCTGTGGTGTACCAGTTCAGTTGCTTATTTGTGCTTTTATAAAATTAATATGGTCTGGTCCTTCCAATTTCTCTGGTACAGCAGAAAGTGTTTGGTTTTCTCTGCATGCACTGCATTCTAACTCTACTGTTTTTTGAAACATCTCATGTTATGTTGTCCTATCTCGCCTTCATTCTTGATAGTTGGGTTTGGAACAGAGTGTAGGTTCCAACTCGGCCATATACTAAAGCTCAAGAGCTTTCATTGGCTTGAGGCTACATACTATCTCAAGATGCCTAGCGATTGTTACCCAGATCTTGTTTGCCACTTGAAGCTTCGGGATTGTTTTTTCGCTGGCTCAGGCTAAGTGGACTTTTTCTTAACCTTTTTGTATAATTGTTAACTTATAATTGGATAGTAGCATAATCTCCTTGCTTGCTTTATCTTAAGGTTTTCGTATTCTTATAAGGGCTTTTCCGATCTGTTTTTTGGTTTTGTGTGGGCCGTTGTTTTTCTCTTAGACCTCTATCTAGCTCTGCCCCCCCCCCCCTTTTAGGAATCTGTTTAAGTTAGAGGATTCCCTTTTTCTCTCCTTAGCCCACCTGGTATTCCTTTTGCCATTTAAATCAGAGGCATCTCCTCAGGTTAGAGGAGTGCGTCATTTAAGTCAGAGACCTTCCTCTAACTTTTTCTTTACTCTTACTCTCCTTAAAAAAAAAAAAACTCATTTCTTCTTTTAGAGTAGTCGTGTTTGTAGTCTACACTTGTGTGAAATCCTTTTTTCTAATTTGGTGTCTTTCACTACTGTTTGTGAATCTTGACTAATAGTGACAGGATGTCTGAAGAGACCAAACAATCTGGCTTTAAAAAGAATGATTCTTGCACACAAAAAATGTCAATCACTGATGGTCAAACTAGTTGTGTGTATTGCCTAGGTGCCGTCCACCTGCAGGATTCCTGTTCCATTGGTCATGCGTTTAGTTCAAGGGTCCTGCAGGAATGGAAAAATAAAATAATTCTTCGGAGTTTGTTAAAGAGGCCTTTTGATTTGGCAATTAAAGGGACTCAGGCCTCCAAACCTTCAGACAAATCATCAAAAACATCTTTGGCTCCAGCTTCTGAGCCATTGAAGAGACCTGAAAAATTGAGTTCTTCTGAACTGAAACTTGCTGGTTCCGAGAAGGAAAAGTCTACTTTGGTTCCCATCTGCAATTTTGGAACCATCTAGTAGTCGGAAAAGGAGTCGGTCACTGTCCTTGGACCAGATTTGTTTGGTGCCTCAGTCTCCTTTACTGCAATTGGTGGCAGGAAGCCACAAGTCCTCCCATTCCTCTCGGTCATCCAGGAGCCTTTCAGATGATGATGCGGAGTGCGTTCTGGCAAAAATTCTCACCAGCACAACCCAGAAGGTCGTGGAGCAGACCCCAGTACTTTCTTTACCTTCGGTTCCTCCTCCAAATCAGTTAAGCTTGGAGCAAGAGTACTTGGAAGTCCTAGTGGTGGAATCGTCAGACCCAAAATCCATTCTTGGAGTTTCGGTGCCGATCTCCACTCCGACCACTTTAATGCTGTCTTCCATCGAGGGGTTTGGGGGCTGAGACTCTCTCGTCAGTTCCGGGGAGGAAAGTCGAACTGGACCCTTGTCGGATCCAACTCTCCCACTCAGGGCTTCGGCGCAGGTGAGTTCGGCGCCCACATCAGCCTCGGAGCCATCCTCCTTGGTGCGGGGGAGATCTACTGGTTCCTCAGAGCCGGAAGCTCTCCTGGCCCAGGATCGTGGTGCTTTCCTCTGAGACTGCTCCACCCTCGGCTTCAGCTGCTCTTCCCCCCAAAGGGCCAGTGTCAACCTCTACACCATTCCTCCAGCCCCTGCGGAGAGAACCAATGCTCCGGGACGCCCCAATGGGCAAAACCCTCTCTTCCGAAACATGACCCAGAGGACGTCCCTAGGAAGAGAATGTGTAAGAGGAAACAGACTCCCCTGAGTCTGTCACATTTGATGCCAACTTAGAGGCTTCAGAAGGGTCCCATCAGACACCCTCTGAGGATGTCTCCTTTTCAGACATCTTAGAGATCCTAAAACAGAGAGGTAGCTGGAAAACCCTCTCCCCTTCCAAAGATAAGTCGGTGTACCTGGGGGCATTTGGTTCTTGACCCTCCACCTCTTGGGTGTCTCCACCTCTCGACCAGCTGCTGGGTGTAGTCAGCTGAAAGATGTAGAGCTCTCCAGAGTCAGTGGAGCCAGTTCCAAGGAGGCCCAACAAATTCATTACAGCCCCGGAAGACACAAGGTTTTTGGCCAAAGGTGTTCTAGTAGATGCTATGGTGGTGGCACTGTCCACCAAGGAGGAATTAGCTGAAATTTCTGCATCTGTCCACCCACCGAATAAGGAGTCTCAAACGATGGACAGACATGGGAAGCATATGTTCTCTTCAGCGGCCTTTACCCTTAGGTCGCTGAATTATTTATCCCATTTCACTCATCTTCAGAGGGATCTCCTCAAGGAGCTAGGAGATTCACTCCAATGCGCTACAGCTGTGGGGATAAATCCAAAAGTAAGGCAAGTACTACCACTTTGTGTATGAAGCAACTTCACTTTATTAAAACAATAAAAGCAGTATCATAAGCCCTTCCGGGTAAATCCCTTCATCAGATGATAAAACACTAGTAAAAACATAGTATCTAATATAGTACAACACAACCAATGAAAATCAATAGTTTACCCTCCTTTTTGCTAGAGCTGGTTTTAAATCCTAGGGCTCTGTCAGCTCCCAGTCTAAGAATCCATTGCATCTCATTGTATATTCAGTTTCATTATACAAGTCACCCATTCTTTGACTTCTATTTACAACACATATAACCATAAAGGCAAATACATGATCACTATGCAATTCCATATGTTTGTACAGTGCATTATGGTCTTTTCTTAACCTTATATATGATAGATGCTTAAACATTCTATCTTTAAGCCTACAATTTGCTTTTCCTACATAACATGCAGTACACTGTTGACAGTTTGCAATATAGACAACATTTTGCGTATTACAGTCAGCATACATATTCAAAAAGTACTTCTTGTTGGTCCTGGTGTGTATAAAACAGTTTCCTTGTAAAATGTGCTTACAAGCTTTACAATGTAGGCATGGATAAGTTCCCTTCTTCTTGAAGCTTGGAATTTTAAAATGCACAGGGTCTTGACATAGAATATCTTTCAAATTTTTATTTCTTTTAAAAATAAATCTAGGTTGTGTCCCTACAACTCTGGTTATATTCTCATCTGTTAAAAGAATTCTCCAGTTGTCTCTAATTATATTACATATACCACCTATATCATTACTGTATGTTAAACTTATTTTCAAACCTTCATGAGCTTTTTGAACCTGTGCATCTACCTTATTAGGCCATTTCCTACCTCTGTGTAACCATGATTTTGCACTTTGTTTCCTATAGAGACTGCTGTTGTAGATTTCCTTTTTCAGTAGATTTTTGCTATAACCTCGTGCTTGAAAATTATTCTTTATAGTAGTTTCATAGTATAGACAGAATATCTCTAATCTACTGTGCTTCTGTCTAAAGGTCCCTTTATATAATAGATGTGATTTACTGTGCTGACTTCACGATGACACAGATGTGACCCTAAGATTTCTCTTGAATCCAGTCATCCCACACTAATCAGAACTTCTCTTTGAGTTCAGTGAAGAGCTTGCCCTAGCCTGAACTGGGTTCCTGTTCAAAGCATGTCCTTCCCATGCATGTGAATCTATCAGTTAGCTTTAGCAGCTCTTGTGCCGGGGTTTGGTCTTCTTTTGGATTGTGGAGCATGTGGTTGGATTTTTGATGGACATGGTCTTCCATCAGATCCTGATTCGATCATGGTCTTGTCACCTCTGAGAGGAAGTCAGGCTGAGTTTCTTTAGTTTAGGCTGAATGAGCTGAACTTTCTTTAGAAAGGATGAATCAGACCCTTGAAAATTTACTTTCTTTTGTGGTCTCTCTCTTTTGGTTCTCTCCAGCTGTTACAACTGGTACGGGCATTTGTACTCAATCATGGGTCATGATGAGGGAGGAATATAGAGGTAACAATGAATATGGGGGATCTGGATGATCTCCTTCATGATGAGGTATTGATGAGGTGGTGATGTTTTCTAGATTTTTGTTTTTTTGTAGCGTGGGTGTCAAATGAGAGGTAATGGCGCTGTCTACTTGATACTAGCTGTCTACTTTTTGCCATTACTCTCAGGTTTTTGTCTATGTGAATTTGTATGTTATTTGTTTTTTTCCAAATGACTGACTACATTTTGGCATTTAATTTAAGGGGTGGCCTAAATTTTTAATCCGTTTCGATTCAGTGAGGCCTTTTTGTAGGATGTGTGTGTCTGCTGTGTCTAACTATGCTGGAGCTAGTCATCCTAGTGCAGTCATCTCACAACTTTCCCCACCAGCCCCTCCCATGTTGAAATAAATGCTAAATAAAAACAAGAGGACAAAGGGGGACAAGGAATTGTGGGAGGGACACTGTGACTGGCTTTGAGTCTGAAAACATTGCTCCAGCGATTTTAACTTGGGTGGTGTTGTCCTTAGCCAGTTTTTAACCCATCTAGTGTGACAAGGATTTACTTTTAAGCTGTTTAGCTTATCTATGATGCCCTGAGTGGGGTATTGACTGTTTGAAAAAGTCAACCAAAGTTTTAGGCAGGATCTGCCTTTACAAAAACCCGGTGGGGGGGGGGGGGTGTCAAGTGTGTATCCCCTAATGTCTCTATTTATGAGTTCATAATGATTCTTTCCCAGAGCTTGCTACCAAGCTAGTTAAGCTATGGGCCGGTAGTTCCAGGGTCTGGGCACCCCCCCTTGTGGAGTGGACACTGTTGCTACGCCAGTGTTGTTTCAGGTACATATCGTAAAAGGTTAGGGTTAAATAGCATTTTTATGGGTTTTTCAGTGTATTTTGTTTGCATATCTTTCCATGGGTTTCATATCTGATTGAAGAGGCTTTTAGTGTCATTTAGAAGAAGCTTTAGTGTCCTTCTCTGGTTGTCTTTCAAATTTTTTTTTTCTCTTGTTTGCCTTGGATGTTTTTATGAGAGATGAATGTTTTTCATGTCTTCCCTCAGATGTCTTCCCCTCTTCCTTGTTTTAGCTATACAATTTGTATACAATTTGTTTATATACAATTTGTTTATGGCTGAGGTCCACTGGAGAGGAGGATTTGTTTGGGGGATTTGTTTGGGACATTCTAATCCATGCATTCTTAAGAAGCATTTGTGAAGGATTGTCCATGAAGCGCATGATGTGGGGATGTATGGTATCCACTGGCACATACCATCTCAAGGATACCATCAGTCTTCTTAAAGTGAGTAAAGCTGCTTTTTTTTTTTTTTTGCTTTTTTTTTGTGCTGGGTTGTGCTGGGATGGGTGGAGGTGGGGGTGTGTGATTTGTGGTGGTCAGATCTCACTAGTGGGGGTATACGGTGTGGTGGAGCATCCCCATGTTTGTGATGATCATCAGGTATATTATCTCCCCCTAGTGGAGTAGAGAGGTGACTAGTTGTTCCAGTTGAATTGAATGCATCCAGGAACCTTTGGGCTGGGCTAGGGGGGCTAGAATAATGAATAATAATTTATGTTTGGGTTTGGAAAGTCTTCCCAGTATGTATTTATTTTGTGATTCATATATCTCCAATGTGTCTTCAGGAAGGCTAGTGGGAGTTGGGGTTCTTGGGAGGGTAGTCTACATGCTACCAGTTGTTAGTTAGCAGTTTTTGCCTATAGTTAGTTGCACCTGTATGGTCTCCTGATGCTTCATGTGTTGCTACTAACCTGGAGGTGTGGGTGTCCTTGTTCTCAGCCTTGAGACAGGTTTGGTTTTACTGCACAGGAGTTGCTGTTCTCTCTGCACTGAGGGTGCATCAAGTGCTGATGCATATTAGTTTTAGACTTCTGGTTTTGAGCATAAGGAGGTGGGTTTTTTTTTTTTTGTTTTCTAAGGAGGTGGGTTTGTCTTTGGGCCCAAGCCTAAACTAAGCAAGAATGCAGTGAGGCCCAGCAATATCCGGATAAAAGCAGTGGTGACAGAGTGCCAGCCATCCCTTGCCGAAGCGTGGCTTGTCGCTTCATATCATCTTCAGACAGACCGAGACTTAGAATGACACCAATGACACCAGTACTTGAGCCTTTTGTTAAAGCTGGTCTTGTATTGTTTTTGTATTGTTGTATCATTCTTGGAGGGGGCAAGATGCTGCAGGGTCAGGGTCCATACCATGATGGCCATATAATCGGCCTCTCTATATGTTGTCTCTCATGTAGTCAGGTCAGTCATCTCATCATCACCAGCATGGACAATGACTGATGCTGAGTCATATTTATGCCTTTGGGAGTGTTGTGTGCGTGTCGTATGTGGCGGGCGGATCACAGCCCGATAGACAGCTCACAGTCACCTTCTCCTTGTTCAGCCTGGTCAGTGGGACATCAGTGTGTCTGACTATGGAGTCATTGTACTAGTATCAAGGTGTTTTGGTTGGGCCTAAGGGCTGCTGCGACACACCACACTGATGAAGTATGTAGTATGTGCATGTTTGTTTTTGTTTGGGTGGTGGATTTTGATGTCTGCTTTGGGGAGCCTCTTGTTGTTTTATGTTTTTTTATTAGCCTCTAGTATGTCTTTGTGTGTTTTTGTGTGTTTGGTTTGCAGTGGTAGGTCTATGTGGGACTGGGATTGTTGTTTGTGATTCAGTTGGTAAGTAGAATGTAGACTTGCTTATAGTAGAGAAGTATTGAGAACAAGTGCTAGGCTTATAAAGTAGAGAAGTGTGCTGCATATAGAGAAGTAGAGCTTCCTTAAGGAAAATTTGAAGAGCAGACTTGGTGAAGAAGAAAAAAGAATTTGAAGTTTAACCCATTTGTTACCGTGCAAAGCCGACTGCAAAGTCAGTTTTAAACAGTGAACTACAGTAAAACCAAAAAAACAAAACAACTGGTCCAAAACAACCAATTACTACAGCTGGTCACTTCCTACAGCTTCAGGTAGGCTGCTCAGGCTCCCCAGGCTCCCACTGGCTGCTCCACTCCACTGCCTTCTATCCAAAGTAGAAGTGCAAGGTAACACACAACACACACACCACACACAGGAATACAAGCCAGCAAACTGAACAAACTGGTAAACGAGTCAGGGAGGAAAACAAAGAATATTTTTTTTTGTTTTTTGTAGAAACACACAGAAAAATGCAAACACAGTGATAAATTAGTTTACACAGGCTGCTTTACTTTAGTGGGCAGCCTCCACAGTTAAATTAAACAAAACAAGCAAACTTTCGATCAAATTCGACTAATGTAACTTTAAAGAGTCCAATTCCAGTATACAGGAATTTTCATTTGTACAAAGTCTGGATATTCTACAGACTTGTCCCTTGATTATGTGTTGGGATACATGTCTGGGGTGCATGCGGTCAAAACTAAGCATGCTGTTGGTCCAACAAGGCTTCCTATATAGTGATCTGTCTACCTCCCCATTTTCTTTCTTAGTAATACTAACATCCAAATATTCAACAACTGAACTGGAATAATTCAATGAGAATCTGAAGAAGCTGGTAGTAGACTCAAAATACTTAAAGGATGTTAATTCTGATGTGGTGCCCACCCCCGCACAAAAAGAAAACATTGTCCACAAATCTATTCTAAAGAAAAGTTTGCCTTTCCAATCATGTGATGCCTAAAATATCACCATATCTTCCACGAGTGGAGGTCTCCAGAGTTGGTGGAGCCGGTTCCAAGGAAGCCCAACAAATTCATTATAGCCACAAAAGACAGACCGTTTTTGACCAAAGGTGTTCCAGTAGATGCTATGGTGGTGGGGCTGGCCACCAAGAAGGAATTAGCTGAAACTTCTGCATCTGTCCACCCACCAAATAAGGAGTCTCGAACAAAGGACAGATACGGGAAGCATATGTCCTCTTCAGCGGCCTTTACCCTTAGGTCGCTGAATTATTTATTCCATTTCTCTCATCTTCAGTGGGATCTCCTCAAGGAGCTAGGAGCTAAAGCTGCGGGGGTATCTGACAAGATAAACTCTCAGCTTGTGACTTTAACCTCTATGACTAACTCCTCCATGCACTTCATTTCTTATGCTGCCGATGGAGCGAGCAGGGCAGTAGGCACATGAATAGCTCTGAGGAGACATTCCTGGATGCATCTTTGTGACTTTGCTGAACCCTTCAAATCTTCCTTTGTTGATGCCCCATTTGACGGCTCATCCTTGTTCAGGCCAAAACTGAAGAAGAGACTTATCAGGAGTGAGCAAGATGGCAAGACTCTGTCTGCCGTGGAAGTACGTTTCTCTGTCCCTACTAGACCTTATCCCAAAGGTCAAAAGGGCAGAAAAATGTTGTTCCGGAAATTCAAAGGAGACTCGCTGGACGCTCATGGTGAATTTTCCCCCAGGGGTAGAGGGGGAAATAATGGAAGATGCTGCCCTCATGGCAGAGGGACTCCACAGAGACAGGGTGACAGAGATACGTTCTCAGGTAGACCCTTCCAGCGCTCCCGAAAGGAGGCCCGAATGTCCACCTCTGGAGGGAGTCAGGGGAGATTATCACTGTACCCAAAAGTCTGGTTAAACATGACTCAAAACAAATGGGTACAGTCCATCATATTTAGGGGATACAACATTCCTTTCTCCCCTCCACCCTTTCCATCAAAGACCATCCCAGACATACCACCTAGTCAAAGGCATCAAGCAACCCTAGAAATTCAAAGGTTGCTACAAAAGAGAGTCATCCAAGAAGTCCCCGCAGACCAAATCGGATCCGTAATTTATTCAAGGTTTTTTTTTAGTTCCAAAAAAGACAGAGGACTGGAGAACAATTTTGGATCTCAGCAGACTGAACAAGTCAGTAAAGAAAACAAAGTTCCCGATGGTAACATTGCAGTCTATATTCCCTTTTCTGGAAAAGACAACTGGATGTGCTCCATAGATCTTCAGGATGCATACTACCATATAAAGATGGACAGGCGATCCAGAAGGTATCTACCCTTCGGCTGGTAGTCGGTCATTACCAATTCAGAGGTCTGCCCTTTGGCATCACTACAGCCCCCAGCATGTTTACCAAATACATGACTGTAGTCACGGCTAACCTGAGATGTCAAGGAGTCTGGGTGTTTCCATGCTTATATGACTGGCTCCCGACTGCCACCACTGAGCATCTACTAACCAGGACAAGAGACACCACCATTCATCTCTGCTCAGAACTGGGCATTACTATAAATTTGGAAAAATCTGCCTTGCTGCCATCACAGCATATTACCTTTATAGGGGCAGAAACACAAAAGACATGGTGGCAAAACTGCCTCAGGGAAGAGTTAAAACGCTGTGCCATCAGGTATCAATATTGCTCAGGAGGAAAAAAGTGCAAGCAAAATTTGTCCTCAAGGTTCTGGGTTCGATGGCAGTTGCAATAACACTAGTCTCACTGGTGCATCTACACATGAGATTACAGTGGCTACAATTCGCTCAGTAGTCTATGCAGGAGTTGCCCATGCCACACAAAATTCTCATTACGAACACCTGTAAGAGGGACCTACAATGGTGGCTTCAATCCACACAGGTAACGATAGGCAGACCATTTGTTCTTCCCCAACTGGTAGCTAAAGTAACCACAGATGCTTCCTGGATAAAGTGGGGGGGGGGGGCATTATCTGGGACAGACTGTCCAAGGGACTTGGCAAGAACACGAATACCACTTGCACATCAATGTTCTAGAGATGAGGGCAGTGCTCCTAGCGTTGCAGGCATTCCAGACATCTCTTCCAACAGGTACGACTGCAATACAGACAGACAATGTGTCTGTGGTGTGGTACATTAACAAACAAGGCGGAACCAGACCCCGTCCCCTCTGTCGAGAAGCTCAGAGAGTTTGGCAATGGGTAATTTCTTCTCAGCATTTTCTAACAGCAATGCACATCCCGGGGAAATCCATTGTGATACCGGACAAGCTAAGCAGGGCAATTCTTATGCCTGATGAGTGGTCCCTCAAACAGGAAACTGATAACCGAAAATGGCGTCAGCCTTGCTGTGACTTCTTTGCCATGTCCATCAACTCCAAATGCAGCAGCTACTTGCCCTAATCCCCCCTCCGGGGGAGTCACCCAGGGATGCACTTGTTCACGATTGGCTCCCGGGACTTCTTTACGCATTTCCCCCATTCCCATTAATACCCAAAGTTTTCCAGAAAGCCAGAACATTGAGTTGCAAGCTGATTCTCATTGCTCCTTACTGGCCTCGTCAAATATGGTTTCCCTTTCTTTGGCCCCATCTTATGGAGGAGCCGTGGATCCTGGACCCAGTGCCAGATCTTCTGACTAATCAGTCAGGATCACCCCACCCATCTCTTCAAAGCCTCCACCTGACAGCTTGGTTACTCCACTTCCCATCTTAGCCAGTCTTCCAGATCTATCCCCAGCAGAGCGACACATTCTGGTTTCATCACACAAGAATACAACTAGGAAACTTAATGCAAGCAAATGGAAGAGATTTTCTTGCTGGTCTAACAAGAAGCATATAGACCCTTTTACAGCCCCTAAATCAGCAATCTTGGAATTTTTAACAGAAACCTTTAATCAGGGTGCAGCGGCAGCCAGGGTACGAGTACAATTAGCTGCTATATCAAACTACTATGTAGGAGACATGGGATCTAACAATGTCCCACAGATTATGCAAAGCCTTTCTGAGGGGTACATTCCTTTTAACCACCACCTCTCCTTGGGATCTAAATTTGGTGCAATCCTCCTTAATTCTTCCTCCATTCTAACCAGCCTCCTCTTGCCCACTAAAGTTCTTATCTTGGAAGACAATCTTTTTGATAGCCATTACTTCCGCTAGGAGGGTTTCAGAACTGCAAGCTCTGTCTGTTCATCCCCCATATCTGATTTTCCACGACGACAGTCTCTCTCAGGACAAATCCTTCCTTTCTACCAAAAGTTTGTTTTGAGGCCAATTTAAATCAGTCTATTGACCTACCGGTGTTTTTCCCCAATTATGGCAACAAGGCAGAATATGAGCTTCACCAATTGGATGTACATAGGCAGCTACGTTTCTACTTGCATAGGACAAAGGAGTTTAGAAAATCTGACCAACTGTTTCATTCTCAGAAAACAGAAAAGGAACTTCAGTTTCAAAAGTGACCCTATCAAAATGGCTTACAGACACCATTACTTATGCCTTTAACTCTCAGAATAAAGAGCTTCCTGGAAAAATTAAAGGGCATTCAACTAGAGCAATGTTGACTTCCACCGCCTTTCAGGCTAGGCTCCCTTTGGATTCAATTTGTGCTGCAGCCACATGGGTTAACTCTCATACCTTTATCACTTATTACAAAGTAGATGTGGCCTCCCAGAACAGGGCATCCTTTGGTTCCACTGCTCTGCAGAGTTTATTCCCTTGAGCCACCCGAGTAAGAAGGTGCTAGTGATGCTGTCTCAACTATCGAGAATGAAGGCGAGATAAGACAACATAACAAAGTTATGTACTCACCATAACGTTCCATGTTTGTTGTCCATAATCTTGCCTTCATTCTTGCATCCCACCCTCCTTCCCCCTTCCTGGAGGATCGAGAGGACCTTCTCTAAAATTGGCTATAAGTTCCTGATTCCCTTCATGCCTTAGGAATGATGGTCAGAGGATTTTTTGTAGTGGTTGTATTGAGTTGCATAGTATAGTGATTAGTTGTCTAACAGTCGCTAGGCATCTTGGGATAGTATGTAGCCTCGAGCCAGTGAAAGCTCTCGAGCTTTAGTATACGGCCGAGTCGGAACTGAGGCTCGGTTCTGAACCCAACTATAAGGAATGAAGGTGAGATTACGCACAACAAACACGGAACATTATGGTGAGTACATAACTTCTTTTTTTCTGAGAAGCCTCACAGTCAGTCAGTCTTTTATTCAGTTCAGCCTATGATTTTTGCAGTTCTGATCAGTTAATCTGAATAGGTGATTAAATCTTCTTTGATTTTATCCAGCCATTTGTTTTTGAGTTGATAAATTCCTTCAGTGTTTCATTTATTTTAATCAGTTCTGAGTACATTTGATTCATTTCTCTTCTAAATTACTGAAAGCCATCTGTTGTGCCAAAGCTGAAGTTTGAAATGCTTTTTGCTGAATAATTGCAGGATTCCTCCCAGCCAGTGTTTTCTATTCACCTTTTCCTGGTTGATTTTCTTTCAGGTTCTCTAAATTTCTACTTTGATCAGTAACTGAATTTTACCCAACATGAGAATTTCACTGGCTATTATATGTCTCAGTTTCTGTTTTCACATAGGCAGAGCTGAAAGTTTTGATTGGTGTGTAGCCATCTAGGAAGTCCTATGTATGCCTATATCGTAAGAGAGATAATTTAATAAAGGTGTTTAAAATTATCTAGCAGACTTGTTATGTCTTCAGGGCTGAGTATGTGATACCATTTATCATTAGTTCCATGCAATGCTGGACATTACTTCTGAGCTTTCTAGCATAGTTAAAGAAGGTTTTATGGTTGTCTTTTGTTGGAGTGGCTACTTTTACCTCGTATCTAACTTTGGTTGATTGGATCAGGGAGCAGCATTCCTTGTTATGTTTAGGAAGAGTGTTTTTGACGTCTTGAGTGTTGCATTTATTATTACATGCAATAAGCTTTTTTTTCCACAGGGGTTTATTTTTGAGTGTGGCATTGTATTTACTTTGGAGGAAGATAGATGCATCGTTGCAGCTATTCACATGTGCATAGAATTTGACAGTACAGAATTCTGCATAGATTAGCCTTCACATAATCTCTTAACTGTGTGGTACTTGAAGATGCTTCTGGCTTCAGACTTATGGTGAAAGTGACTGATTTATGGCCAGATTTGACTAGGAAGGAGCTGTTTGATATTGGTGAGGACCACATCCAGGATTTTGTCACCACTTGCTGGGGTGCAGATTGTGTGGTCCAGACAGTTTGCATTTATCAAGTCCAGAATTCTTTGTGCATACTTTCCAGGGGATGTAGTTGATGGACTGGTAGTTGAAGTCCCCAAGGAGAACAGGGTTTGGCCTACTGCACAGGAATGCCATACTAATCAGGAGAGTTATGTATCAAGAGGGGAGGAGCATAGAGGGGGGTCTTACAGTAATCTATGGTGTAATAAGGGATTTTACTAATGGTAAGTTTGACATACATGCATACATACAAATATTTCAAGCACAGGCATTAAAAGCCCTTCTAGCTTGCAAATATACCATAACACTTGTTCCTATAATAAATGTCCAGGCTATTCTTAAAAATATCTAAACTAGTACTTGCTTTAATGTAATTTGGTAGTCTGTTCCATGCATCAGCTACTCTGTCAGAAAACCAATTACTACACTTCTGATTCCTAAAGAATCTTCTACATATGTTGTCTGATGATTCTCTGGTACTTTTTGATAACCCCAAACATTCCCAGAGGTAGTAGTCTCTAAATGCCCTATATGCTTGAATAAGATCTCCTCTTAGATATATATAAGAGACACTGTACAAGTTCAGATATTTCAGTCTTTCATAATAAATTTTCACATCCATGGATGCCCTTGGTATATTTCCACTGTACTCTTCCCAGTTTACTTATGCTTGTTTTCTTACAGGGTTTAAATATTATTAGTCCATGCTCAAGTTTGGGTCTAATGTAAATAACAAACAATAACGTCATCATTTTTGATTTCCTAGACTTTATAAATCTTTGTATACAACCTATAGTTCTATAACTATCATATGGTGGACTTCCAGGTTATCTTATCTCATGAGGCTGGAGATGAAATTTTGTTATATAACTATAGGGACACCATCACCTTTAGTACATTTATCTAGTGCAGTCAGCCTAATTGCATGATAGGTGTTGAAACATTGTACTGATGGAGTGCTCTCAATAGTTGTGAACCATATGTCTGTGATGACGTACATAGGTTGGTATTAGGCTATCGGCCCTAGGGCCTATACAAGCCTAGCCATAACAATTCCCTGGCTATTTCTTCCCACAGTATTTACTTCCCTGGACCCCTGTCTAGCAGGGCTACTGATGTGATCCCCAGGGTGAATTTCCTATTTCCCATCCAGTCAACAAGGTTCCTTTTGAAGAAGGCCAAAGAGGTGCTCTGCTTGACATGTATGGGGAGTCTATTCCAGAGTCTGGGGAGTCTCTGGGTCAGGAACCTATCCCTCCAGCATGTTTTGTTCATTGTGATGACAAGGTTTAGATCACTGGAGGGTGTGTCTCTGGGGGACTGGGATTTCTTTAAGTGTAGCAATGTGCAACAGCTCTGGGTTTGACCTGGTATTGCATGTTAAGCAGAGACCACCTCTGAGTAGATGATATGTTACAGAGTATAGGTGAAGTTTTTTTTTAGACGGTCAGCATACTGCATCTGCTTTAGGCCTGTGATTCTTTTAGTGAGGTATTTCTGCGGCCTTTCCAGTTGTTGCAGATGTCTTGAGAGGTACATACCAAATGGGGCGTTGAATTCTATAATGGGTCTAATGAGGGATGAGTACAGTGGGACAATGACCTCCTTTTTTCTGGATGAAAAGCCCTTAGTGATGAGGTGTGCCACATAGAAGGATTTCCTGACTGTTGTGGTAATGTGGTTATTGAAGGTGAGACCACTGTCCACCTGTGTCCCTAAGTCTCTTATCACAACTTCAGTGTTTAGTGTAGTGCCACCTATGTGGTAATTCACGGATGCATGTTTTTTTCCATAGGGAATAACTATACATTTCTTGGCATTGAGCTTCAGCCCATGGCTCTGGCACCAAGCATCTGTTTCTCTAAGGCCCTTTTGCAAAATATCCACATCATTTGGGGATTCAATAATGGCTCCCAGTTTGCAGTCATGTGCATACATTGTTAACCAGAGTCCCTTATTGCTGGCCTGTACTTCAGAGAAGTAGATGCCAAACAAGAGCGGCCCCAGGACTGAACCCTGCGGTACTCTACTTCTCACTTGTCTGGAGCTTGATTTGGAGTGGGCTACTTTTACAATGTGGGTTCTGTCAGTAAGCCAGTTGGCAACTCATCGAGTGACGTAGGGATTAATGCCCAGCTTAGTAAGTTTATCTATGATTCCAGAGTGGGGGATGGTGTCGAAGGCCTTGTCGAGGTCCAGATAGGCTGTGTGGACCACCTTACCCTTGAACATGGCTCTGGAGAATGATTCGAAGAAGTCAATCAGGCTCAGGAGACAAGATTTGCCCTTCACGAACCCAAACTGCGTGGTGTCCAGTGCTTGAAGGCTGCCAATGTCTTTGCACTCCAAGGTAAGCACGCCTGCAGAGAGTGGAGATTTTTGCTGAGGCTCCTAGCACTGAGCAGGAATACCTTTACGTTATCCAGTCTGTTTTGCTAAGTTGGAAGATTTTTAAGATTGACAATGCCTAAAAAACTATGTGGGTTGACAAGGTTTTAGCCAAAATGTGAACACCTAGGGGAGACAGATACAGGCTATCCCTTCATGACGTAGTTAGGACAGCCTATCATCCCCCTCCCAGGCTAATACATGCTGGACTCCCTTGAATGACACAGCAGCTAAGTCAAATGTTGAAATCAGTAATATTTAGTTTTTATTACAGCATCAGTCTCAGTGAAAATGAAATACTGCTCAAGGCAAGGTTCGTACCTGCCTTGGTCACATAATTTCAGAGCTCCATCATGTCTCTCTTCATATAGTCTAAGGAGGTCACTTACTCCCATGTGTACTATGACTGTGTCACATGTGTACTTGTGCATGTGCAATGTGGTGAATCCTTGCACCCGACAGAAAACTCATTGGGAGCTTTTCCTAAGTCTGGTGAGTGGTGGATCAGTGGCTCACACTATGGAGTCACCTATGACAAGGATGTTGGCTTGTGTACAGGTTTGTCTTAGGGACTTTTGAGATGAGACACTGTGAAGCTTAGATGCATGGTTTCATGGTGGGTGCTGCCTGGGTTGAGTGCTTGGGAGGTGTCTGAGGGTACTTTTTTCCTTGGTTACATTAAGGATGCCTTTGTGGTCTAGGTAGGTTACTTCAAAGAACCCAGCATATGCATATGTCTATGTGTTTGGTCTATATTGCATGGGACAGGTTTAATGTGGTGTTTGTGTGTTACTGACAGTCTGTTTCTTGCAGCTTTATGTGAGACTTTGTCTTCAATACCACTGCACAACTACATCTGTCACACAGTGCGTCAGACTAAGTAGTAGGTGGCTGTCAGTAAACATAAGACAATTGCTACATTGTCTCAGAATGCCTATTTCAACCAGGCTGGCTACAGAGGCAGTTGTAAAGCTCAAATCTATGGTTCCAGGTGCTTAATAATGTGGGCTGAAGGGGAAGTAGTGCCTATAAGGGTTGGAGTTATTACTGGAAGCACTATCTTGTCAAGTACTAGATATAGTGCTCATCAAAGCACAGTTCCACACAGCTATGAATATGTGAGCTTTGCCCCTTTTCTCACCAGAAGCAGGGAGTAGAATTAACCCTAAACTGTTTCTTGACAAGTAGTATTAACACAGATGTCAATGGGTTCAGTGCACATGCTAGAGTCTTACTCTGGATAGAGCGTACAAGTGTGTGTAACAGAAAGATAAGCTGCATAAAGGCCCTGAAGATGTTCTCACTAAAAGTGCAGCAAACTAATCAATTAAATTCCATACACACTGCCCAATCTGAGATCAGAAGGAATTAGTGTCCTTTTATTCCTTCTCTTAATGCAAAGCAGTTGGAGTAATCCCATGCCGACTCCTCGGAAGCAATTTTCAGGCTTTAGCAGCCTTACCTTTAAGGGTAGACTACCACTGCTTAGACTGAGTGGGAGGAGGAAGGATGAGAGTCCAGCAGCCCCTGCAGAATTGTCCTAGCAAAGGCTTCCCTAGACCTGGAAACTGGAATCTAGTTTGTGAAAATATGTAAACAGGATGAAGTTACTGTTAACAGAATGCTTCTAGAGTCCACCCCTTGCCATTGCAGATGCCAAGGCTCTAGCAGAATCTGCCTTGATACTACCTGGAACTGATTTACCTTGGTAGGTATGCACAGATGACCAAGGTGCTACTTCTAGAATGCAATCTTTTCCAAAATGCCACAGATGAAACCAAAACCCTGGCAGAATGTGCCATGACCATGCCTAGAATTGTCTTGCTGTGGTAGAAACAACAAAAGGTACAAGCATGAGACAACCATTTGGATAAAAATAGTCTGCTTTGACACAGGTTGTCCTTTCTTACCTTCTCAAGAAAGTAACTCAGAATTCTTAAAAGAGTGTTTCTGCCAATATTGTATGCCTGAGCTGTCTGCTGACATCCAAGACATGAAGTAACTTTTTCTCCTTCATTTTTAGGTTATGGATAGCTTGGTTCAGAGTAAATTCAGACACCACTTTAGTTATAAATGAAGAATTAGTTCTTTAGGAAACCATGTCTTTGTGGAAATATCTATAAAACAAGGTTTTATCCACCATAAGAGCTTGCAGCTTAGATATTCTTCTTGCAGAGATCAAAGATATCAGTAACACTCTGTCTTCAATGTTAACAGCTTCAAGCCAGCCTAATGAGCTGATTTAAATAAAGCAGGAGTTCAGTCTTTAAGACAAAATTAAGTTCCTAAGATGGAGTCACCTGTTTTCCAAGAGGCTTGGTATGCAACACCCTTTCAAAAACATTTTCTCATGAGATTGTGTTGAAAGAGGGTGCTCCCTTTAGCAGTCATGACAAAATGGGTGAGAAATTAATATTGATGGATTAGTAACATAGACCAAAGGATAAATCACACAGATAATGTAGGTCAAGAGACACTAGCTCTGAAAGTGTGCTGATTGTGTTGGCACCAACTAGAGTATTTTTTTCCATTTATTAATACATAATTTTCTAGAGTCTATATTATATGAATGAAAGTTCATAAAAGCGAATGCTCCTCTTCTTTCGGCTTTTCCTGGTTAGTGGTCGCCACAGCAGATCATCTGTCCGCTCATGATTGGCAGTGGAGTTTTATGGTGTTGAGTTGCCAGCCCGGTGCCCAACCTTCCACAGAAGGCACACACATGCACACACTCACACCTAGGGCCAATTTGGAGTGTCCAATCCACCTACTGCATGTCTTTGGGATGTGGGAGGCGAGCACCGGAGGAAACCCACGCGACCACAGGGAGGACATGCAGACTCCGCACAGAAGGCACCCCAGCTGAGAATTAAACCGGAGAACCTCTTGCTGTGAGGCGGCAACGCTAACCACTACACCACCATGGCCACCCATATAAGCGAACACTCTAATATGCGAAAATCCTGGACATGGGTGTGTGTTGTGGGATCACAGTACAGTGAAGAATGGAGTTTTTGCCCTTTCCTCACTGTAGTGCAATCTCAGAGTTGGAATATATATTTAGCGGGGGGTGTGGGAGGGGCAGCCCCCCTCCCACAATATTGTTTTCGATGTCCGGGATTTTCACTCATTGAGCATTCGCTTATATGAACTTTCGTTCATATAATATAGACCCGATTTTCTAATAGCAGGTTTTCTTGTCTCCTTTAATACCTGTTGTACATCCTCAGAAAATAACTGCCTAAAAGGTATTATGATTCTAGCATCATGCAGTTAATTGCAATTGTTTGCGGTTGGAATGTACCGAACACCCCTTGTCCTGTATGAGTAAGTCCATTGTGTGAGGAAGCTTGGGGAAATTGCCCTTGGCCATGCCAACAGAGGGGAGAACCATTACTGCTCAGGCCAGGAGGGAGTCACCACAATGATCTTTAGAAAGCCCTTTTCAGTTTTAAGAATGGCCCTGCATTAGTGGAAAAGGTGGAAAGCATACACAAATATTCCAGACCAAGGAAAAGAAAAGGCAAGTGTTTTCCAGGCCTTTTTTATGGAGTCCTGGAGCAGAAGTTTGTCAACTGATTGTTGTGGGTGGAGGTGAAAAGATCTACTGGAGGGTTGTGGGTGGAGGTGAAAAGATCTACTGGAGGTGTTCCCCACAGCTGCTTTAATTCCTGGAAGATCCACTGATTCAGTTCCATTTGTGAGGGTCTGTCCGGGTCCTGAACTGCTTGTCAGCCACAAAATTTTGCTTTGAAAGTATATAAGATACCTGCAGAGTGAGATTGTGCTGATAAGCTATACTCCAGGCTAACACTGGCTAGTCTGCAAAGAAGGTAAGATCCACTTATCCTATGTCTGCTTATGTACCACATCACTGTGATGCTGTGTGTAAACATTTGGAATTGTCCTGGGACCACAGATGATTCTGAGTGTTGACAACATTTATAAGTGCCAACACCTCTCTTTTATGCTTGTGTTTTCATCTGTCGTTTCTGCTCCAAAGACTATGCACTTTTATCCCCACTGACTTTACTTTCTATCCCAAGTCTGAAGTGACTGCTGTTATAGACTATACCACAAACTGGCTTAGAACATTAAAAAAAAACAACAACATATGAACACATTTTACAAACCAGAAGGCTGCTAGCAGACAACCAGACCAGAACTCTAAATTTAGCACTTTTCTTCCTTTATTTTAATAGACATACATGTAGGTACAAAAAATACAATTTAAAGAAAAAAAAGCTTTAAATAAACTTGTTGGTTTGTCTCAATTCCGCTTCATGAAAGTAAATAACAGATGTGGAGTAGTGGTAATGGAACAGTCCACTTATATTGACAAAATGACCTGCATGTTAAACACTGAAAACTTTTTTAGGGTAGGTAAAGAATTTGTTAAAAAATGTTATTGAATTACAGTTGACACATTCTTTGAACTGTTTAATAGGGGGCTACTTGGACCTTGGGTTATTTGATTTCTTAAGTACTGAGTAACCCAAAATTGTAAGATTATTTAGTATTCCAAAAATTCTTCAGAATTTACAGGACCCCAATTTTAGACCAGTAGTTTCGGTTCTTAAAAATAAAACACTGAGTATTTCTAGCTATTTGAATTCTCTATTAAATCCCTTGGTGCAAAAAAGTATTTCATCAGAGATTCTTGGGATTTTCTAAACTTTTTAAGAAAATATGAATTTACTGGTTCAGAAAAAATTATGGCTGCAGTGGACATAAAATCATTATATACTAGTGTAGATCAGCAAGAAGGGTTAACATTTAAGTCCTATATTGAACAGAGTAAGAATTTAGACAAGTTGGAAATTAATAAAATAATTGTACTTTCAGACCTGGTTTTGAAAAACAATTTATTTGAGTTTAATGGGAAAATATTCCAGCAACTATCAAGCAACCATCCCAATATATGAAACTGAATACGCTTCGTGGTCAAATTATTAGGGCCAGTAGAATAATAAGTAAAGGTACAGATTTTTTTGAAGAAGTAAAGTATATTACAAAATTATTTAAGGAAAGAGGTTATGTGAAGGAAGAATTAAATAAGATCAGTTCAAAGGTTATTGAGCATACGTATCAAATTCCACCTATTATTAAAGAAATACTTACATGCCGCGGTGGTAGCGTTGTTACCTCACAGCAAGAGGTTCTCCCATTCGATTATCGGCTGGGCTTGGGAGTGCCTTCTGTGTAGAGTCTGCATGTCCTCCCCGCGGTTGGGTAGCGTCAAAAGACATGCGTGCGTAAATGGGCGTGCCTTTGTTGAAGGTTGAGCTGGCACCTCGGCGTTTCATAAAAATCTACTGCCAATCAGAGTTCCGCTGTGGCGACCCCTTACCTGGAAAAGCCAAAAGACAAACAACATTAAAGAAAGACTTAAGACACACATTAATATTTCCAATCCTTCTGATTTTGAAAAGACTTTAGTATTTCCAGTAGCTATGTCCATTGAAAGCAAAGAAATTAAGAATATTAAAAAAATAATAATAATAATTGAATTATTAGAGGTAGCATTGAATTATGTAAAATTCTTGGTGAATTTCAAAAAATTTACATATAACAGGAGCAGTAACATAATTATTGGAGCGAGATATCCCTAGGAATATTTATTATGGTCGCAATGTAGGTACCCTTTAGTTGTAAAAGGTGTAAGCATTGCAGGTATATTAGTGGACTGAGTAGTATTGAATTTCCACACTTGAATTTTATGTTTAGAAATCAAGTTAGATACACTTGCACTAGTATGAATGTTGTTTATCTAGCTGTCTGTAGTTCTTGCCCACATTATTATGTTGGCAAAACAATTAGTCAGCTCAGATATAGAATTAGAGAACACATTAGGGCTATAAAACTTAGGGATAAAATAATGCTTTATTTAAACACAGTCTCAAATGTCACAGGTTTAGAAAATTTCATCTCACAGTATTAGAGCAAACAGACTGTACAGGGTTCATTGGTGGGTGTAATGCAGTATTGGAAGCAAAGGAGCTGGATCAGCAAATTCTTCTTAGAGCTGATTAGATGCCTAGCTTGAATGAGTCTATTAATATCAAGTGTCTTTTAAAGAATAGAAAAATGTAAAAAATATATGTATGTATTTAAATATTTATGCTTACATATTTATGGTAGATTATCATTACAGTAAATTCTCAGTTAACTGGCACCCATGGGGATTGATAGATGCCAACCGTTTGGTTTGACCTGTCCTCAGGTTGGGGAGAGAGGGAATTTATTCCAATTCTTCCTTTTAAAACTCAAACTTTAAAAATCTAAGGTATGTTTCTGCAGGGGGAAAACAGAAAGTGCAACACATGAAAATTGCACTGTATTTCTTCATTTTTTTTGACAGTTACTTGAGAGTGGTGGTTGCTTGAGTTATGGTTAACTGAGAGTTTACTGTATTTGAATTGCACCTAAATATTATGTATGTTTACTTAGTATTTAATACATAGTTTACAAAAAAGTAAATTAAGTGCTATTATACATGCAATTTATTTGATGTGAAGTGATTGGGTATTTTGGATACTTTTGGGACCTAAAAAGATATTTAAAGAGAAAATGAATGGTTAAGCAAACATTTTCGGATGAAGTTCCATTGAATACAAATAAAGGAACAAAAGCACTAAATTTAGAGTTTTGTTCTGATTGTCTTCTAACAGCCTTAACAGTTTCTGAACTATATCCATATGTTTTTTACTTTTTATTGTTACAGACTATGTTAAGAAAGGGAAAATGGGAGACCTGGATTCTGATAAAACTGATCTCGCCACCAAAGAATCTCTTTTATTAGACAAACTTGGAATCTGAAATATCAGGGGATGTTGATGTTGGGACCCTACAGATTTTAGGTACCAGTGAATTTTTCTGATGTGGAGTTAAGAAAGAGAAATCATGAGAATCATAGCTGCCATGAGACACAGAATCATGAGAAATTCATGGACTGAGACTGGTGCTTGACAGAAAAAACTCAGGAAGAGATCTAGATATAGCTCTACCTTTTCCTGTGAAAGAAGATCTTTGACCTGAGGCATCTAGGAGGCACCCCAGAAAAACAAACCTGTCAGAAGGAGTTAAACAAGACTTCTGTATGTTCTCCTGGAACTCCAGTTGGAGTATGATCTCTCATCCATGCCAGGAATTCCTGACATTCTACAAAAGACTCTGCAAAGACAAGCAAGTCATCTGAATAAGGAAAAAACGTGTATACACTGTAACCTGCTGTAGGCTATCACTAGTGCTAGACACTCTGTAAACACCTCTGGAGCATTAGATAGACCAAAGCATAATACAGAAAACCGATACTGTGCTCCAGTCAGAGAAAACCTAAAACTCCTGAAATTTGGGTCTATAGGAATATGATAAACATCTTTTAAATCTATGTTTACCAGAAAACTCAACTAGAGAATAAGCGCTTACAAGTTGTAAAGGGATTACATTTTGAACTTGTGCACCATCATAAATTGATTTAGGAGGGAAAAATCCACAACTGGTTTTCATGAATCTTCCTTCTTTGGCACCAGAAACATTCTTAAATAAAACATATTCTCCTATCTGAGGTGGAGGGACTGCTTCTCTCTCTCCCTGAATTAACAAGTGCTGAATGACAGGAAAGGAAAGAGGGGTCTGGTCTGGCAGATAAGGGGGAATCTCTTGAAAAGAAGGGAGAGACTACCACTGTCATCTGTAACCTTGATGAATTACTTTCAGAACTCATCAGTAGGAAATGATCTGCTGCGAAAGAGAATAATGGAGGTTCAGGCTTTCTGTACAATTAAAAGTGTGCAAGGGCAGGAAGGAAGAGGAGAGTCTTGTATTTAATCATTCAGACTTGTTAAACTGTCTTTTGTTCTTGAGGGTTCTCCCTTTCTTTTTGGAACCTCTCTGCCACTCATTTTTAAATTTGCTTACCTGCAGCTTCCTGTGATTACTCATTTTGCTTTTTGAAAAGGATGGTGACTGAAGCATTAAACCCCCTTGACAAACTTGAAGAAGGCTGACATATCTGTGAAATTCCTTTAATTAGCTTACCTCTCTTAGCAGTCTTTTTAATGACCCCCTGCAGCAGACAGCCCAAAAACTAATTAACTTTCTAAGTAAGAAATAACTGCTTTGTCTGATCTGGGATTACTATGTAAAAATGTATAAAATTAAGGAAGTTTGTACAATCTACTGGATTTCTTGGGGATAGCAGGTTGGCTGCCAGGCAAGTTGCATGTTGTAACAAATACATCCTCCAAAGCTGAAAAAAGAGGAGAGTTACAGATTCAGGAAAATCCATCTGCAATAAATCATAACACTTTTCCAGAGACAGTGGGATGTCATTATGTTTCCAATGAAACAACTAATTCATTCTGAAAATAGCTTCAGAAAAAGAGAATCCTTTGAAGGGACTAACGGAAGCCACACTTTCCCCACAACCTGAATCTGAAACCCGTGGAGAGAAAAAAAAACAGAATTTGCTTCTTCACAACCAATTTTGTGGTTCAACATCTTTAACCTCCTCAGAAAATGAAGCATCCATTTTTCTATTGCAAGAAATATCTGAATCTGAAGGGTTGAGAGCTGAATTGGAAGGGTCAACAGCCTGAATTAAACCCTGAGCCAAGCCCAATAAATCACTCTTGTCCAAAGTAACTGATACAGGTGAAGATGCATCAAAGTTTTTGCTTCTTTTGACAGGAATTTCTAAAGAAGCATGCAGGCAAAACCTCTTTAGGAAAAGGCAATTCAGTCTGGCTTGGTAGAAATGAATTTTATGTTCCTTCTGACAAAACAGAGAAAAGTGGTTCTACCTTGCCCACCAAGGACACACAGCCGCAGAGGATGTTTCAAACCTCTGGGTCCATGGTGGCTGTAGGGACTACACCAGAGAGAGACAAGGAAAAAATGAATGATCTGAAGAACCATAAATGGCTGCAGCAGAGTCACCCATCTATGGCTGAGGCGATTTAGGAACCAGCTGTAGTGACTAAGGCTGCCTATTAGTTTTCTTCTTTTTGTTGTTGGTAGGAGGAAGAACCAAATAACCAGCAGGTTGTTCCAAGGTAAAGCTGAAAAATATGCTTGACTTACAGGGAAGCCTGGCCGCAGTAACAGTCGGTAAAACAGGTAAGTGGTTAGAAAGTCACTTTTTCCACAAAATATACAGTAAAAAGCACTTTAAACACATTCTCCTGCACCCAACAGTAAAATAACTTTTTCCAAGGAAAAAGTAGTTTTAATACATGGTTTTACAATACAATACTGTCAAATGAATAACAAAATCCAATAAAACACTAATAAATCTACAAAATTTCAGAGAACACAGAAACCACACTAAAACTCAGTTAAGTAAGCAAAAAATACTACACTGACCTGCAACATAAAAACAATAAAAATCTCAAAACATTCTGGTCCTCTATAAACCAGCTGTTCTATCCCACTCAACCATCTCCTACACTCAGCACTATCAACACTACTACCATCTGTGCTGATGCTTTCAATGTCATTTCATTCAGTTTCATCACTACTTCAAAATTCCCCTAATACCAACAACCAGACAACAGTACCACCAAGCATTCTTCTTCATAACCTCTCCTTCCAATCAGTCCCCACTACTTGTATAAAAAATGTTTACTTCAATTGAAACACACCACCTTAGCCCCTAACAACCTACCTGGTAAATATCGCAAGATGGCTGCAGAAGCAATAGACTACACCTACTCAATTCTAATAAATCATTCCATTGGTGAAGCATATGTCCCTAATCTTTGGGAAAAAGCCACATACTTCCCCTCCACAAAGGGCAGCATTCAACTGAACTCTCTCCATCTATGGGTCATTTGCCATCTTCTCCCCTCTATCAAATATACTCGAAAAATATATCCAGTCACAACTCTTACATTAAGTCTCACAAAATAACCTCCTCTCTATCATAGCCTGGCTTCCATCCTCATCACAGTACCTCTACTGTTTTACTTAGTTTCACCAATATAGTAAACACAAATAGGAATGACGGAAACCTAGTGTCTGCCTCTTCCTTGATTTATCCAAGACCTACGACATAGTCTCTCACTTTATTCTTCTACAAAAACTTCATAACCTAGGAATCAATATTACTGCTACATCATGGTTTTGTAGGTACCTCCAAAATAGACATCTCACCTTTCTTCCTCATCCTAGTTGGTGTACCACAAGGATCAATTTTGGGACCCATTCTCTTTAACATTTTCATCAATGACCTACATAAAGCCTGTAAAACTGCATCCCTTATACACTATGTAGATGATGCCACAGTTATCCATATCACAAAAAACAGCAACAAACTACAAGAAATTAACCAGAAGTTTTTCTCCACTATGGAAACCTGACTGACATCTACTCAGCTAACCGTTAACCTAAGTAAATCCAAACTAACCTGATTTACTCCCAAACAGCTTACAATCAACAAAACCTCCTTCGCAGTTACGTCATCCAACAAAACAAAAATTGAACTTGTCACACATACTAAACTGCTAGGCATCCGTGTTGATGAGAACCTAATATCTGACACATATCCAAAATAAAGTGAAAAAATTACATCAAAAACTACATTCTCTCTACATTGCCAAACCCCTTCTCTCAACCACTATAAGAAAGAAGCACATTGCCTCTTCTCTCCAATAAAGTATTCTGCTCCCATCTTTAACAATATTTAAATAGCCATGCTAAACAAACTTGATTAACGTTACTACAAAATATCATGATTTGCTGCCAACTTTCCAAACAGAACCCACCACAGTATTGCCCTAAGGGAATTACAGTGGCTAGAATTCCCACATTATCTAACCTTCTCACAACTTCCACAAATCCATAACACTGTGTATAAACCTAACAACTGTCCATCCACTTCCAACCTCATACAAATATATAACCCTTCCAGGCCAGTACCTTCACTGGACAAATAGGTATTACATGACTCCAAACAAACAATTCTCCTGGCAAGTCACTACTACTGTCCACCACCTTGCTAACTCCATCACACTAACAACCCAACAAGAACACTCCCTAAAATTATTTAAAACTCCACTAATGTCCTACCTACTTAGTTGCCAGCTTTGTACAAGTAATGTTCCTGGATAATCTCCAAACCCTTACTGTTACCATTAACTGTCATATTTTCATTAACTCTGAAATTATTACAATCCTATGAGCGTACATTTATTTTTTTGATTAACTGTCATATCATTACTGGTCTGTGTATGTAGGTACATTTATTATATAAATCTTGTATAACTGCCTTTTACTTATTCTGTAAAATTATCTGTGGTGGTGGTGCTGCGGTAGCGTTGTCGCCTCACAGTTAAGACGTTGCCCGTTCGATTCTCAGTTACAGCATCTTCTGCGTGTCGACATGCATGAATGGGCATTCCTTCGTTGAAGGTTGTGCGTTAGGCCCGGCAAGGCAGCACGTAAAAATCTACTGCCAATCATTAGCGGACCTGAGTTCCGCTGTGGTGACCCCTAACCGGGAAAAGCCGAAAGACACAAACACTTATTCTGTTAAACTGAGCATTTCTCCCCAGACCTCAGGTGAAAATGGGAGTTCGGCAATTTGGACTTTCCCAATAAACAAAAGCAATAAAAAAAGTCTGACTGGGTAATATCCATTAATACCCATTTTCAGCAGAGGCCTGTGGAGAAAAGCTCTATTTGCTTATATTGCATTATACCAAGTTCCAGTCAAACACAGAGTAGTTACATTTCTATTTACATTTATACACAAACAGTAGTTACATTTATACATTCTAAGATTTTACAGAGGTGGAAGTTATTAAAGAGAAAGCATGTGTGCAACAGTGGATTGTACAGGTAGCAGTTATGTATAAAAACTGTTTTGTCATTTCAGTAAGAGGTTGAGAATATTTTGTTTAAGGAGAGTATCTGGAGAGTATCGTACAGTGAACACAAAGTTTTTACCCTGTGATGAGCATGTACAGGACCAGGACTGGTTAAGATATTGTTTAAGCAGTGGTTTAAAACTACTGAGTTTGCAGGCAAATTTTATTTGCGTGGGGATACTATTCCAGAGTTTAGCAATGTACTGGGAGTAGAACAAGTCTCCTACAACATTTGACTTATTTGGAATAAGAATTTGTTACTAGAACAGAGATCTCTTGCTGGACAGTAGGGTAGTAATAAGTTTTGTAATGCAGGGCATTTTTCTTGATGCTGAATCAGTTTGTGTGCTATAGTTAGATGTGAATATGTTAGTTGTGCAGTTCAAGCTAGTTTAATTGCTCTAAGCTATGCCACTGGTGGGTCCTATGAGGGGAAACATGTGGCAAATTTGGCTATTTTATTGTAGCAGGAGGCAAGTTTCTTTCTTTGACTATTGTTTAAGTTTGTTAGGATAGCAACAGTGTATAAGAGAGTCAGCAGTAAGAAGGTGGTGGCTAGAGTTTTTCCTGCAGTATCTGTAAGGAATCCACTGATCCTATAAAAGAAGCCTATTTTCTTGTGTGTAGATTTAATGATGTCCAGTATATGGTGGTCATATTTGAGATAATCATCTACTGTAATGCCTAGAAGATTACTGTGAGTTACATCTTCAATGGCAATATTACTTGCTGACTTTTGTTAAAAGATTGCTTTTGGTTTTGGCAACTTTTTACAGGTGAAAAGCATTTGTTTAGTTTTCCTGGAATGAGTAGGAGGTTTGATCCTTTGAGCCAGGTTTCTACACAGGAGAAAGATTTTTGAGTAATGTCTTGGACTTTTATTTATTGTTAAGGCTGCGCATATTAATCTTGAATCATCTGCATACTGAACTAAACTAGCATGATGAGTGGAGGTCATCAGTAAACACATTAAATAGTAGAGGACCCAGTACAGAGCCCTGAGGGACACCTGTAGTAATTGGTTGAAAGGATGAGTAGGTTTGTTGCCTTCCAGATAAGTAACTAAGGAACTCCAACCAGGAGTATTGTGAAAGTCCTACTGAGGAGAGTTGAACGCATAGTTGCTGGTGCAAGACAGAAACAAATGCTTCTGACCAGTCTAAGAACATGGTGGACACAAGCAGACCATTGTTTCTATGTTGGTTTATTATACTGGTAAAATGTAATAGAGCAGTAGTGGTGCTGAGCTGTGGTCTAAAGCCATGCTGTGCTTCTGACAGCAAGTTATTTGAGGTTAGGTTTTGCATCGGCTGCATATCGATGCATTTCTCTAATATTCTGGAAAGGGGAAGAGAATCGCTATCGGTCTGTATTTATTAAACTCTGTAGATGTGCTGCCTTTGTGCACTGGTATGATATAGGATTTTTTCCACAGTGATGGGGCGTATATTTCTGTTATGGCCTATTAATTAGTACAGACATGGGGAGGCTGACTTCTGCAGCCATTTTTAGGTAGCTGGTCAACAGCTACAAAAGTGGTGGATTGGACACTCTAAATTGGCCCTGTGTATGCATGTGTGTGCCTTCTGTGGAAGGTTGGGTGCCGGGCTGGCAACTCGACACCGTAAAACTCCACTGCCAATCATAAGCGGACAGGTGATTCATTGTGGTGACCCCTAACCGGGAAAAGCCGAAAGAAGAAGTCAACAGCTACAAAAGTAGGTTTTAGTTTAAGCAGCAACTTCCTTACGAGTGAGGTACTGGACTAATACTGAAAAGTAACAGAATAAATAAATCATAAATAAATAAATAAGTATTAAATTAGTTTGAACAGATTTTTTCTATAAAAGTAAAGAGTAACACTCCTATTTAAAAGTTACTAAAACTCATGCGACAGTCAGTGCTTTTCCTACTTTAAAATGAATAGCTTATTTTATATATATATATATATATATATATATATATATATATATATATATATATATATACACACACACACACACACACACACGGATCTAGGTTGATTCACTGAAAGCTCATTTTGCTGAATCTCATTTCACTGAAAGTAACTAGTGTAGGCCAAATAAAATGTATATGCCCTTCTCCCCACTGTAGTGCGACCCTGGAGTAAGTATATATAGTTGGGGGGACAAAGCCCCCCACCTACTTCGCTATAATATTTAGGAATCTCATTTCACTGAAAGTTAACAATATAAAACCAAAAGCAGGTGGGGGGCTATGCCCCTACCCCCCCCCCCAATGTGGGGGGCTGTGGAGTGTGTAGCCCCCTACCTATTTTAAATGCTGGAAACCACAAACATGGATACTTACAAGTTGAATGCATAACACTTTACAGAAGATAATATTTATCCAAACTATGTGGGGGGCTACACCCCCCAATAACCAAGCCCCCTTACTATATATACTAACTCCAGGATCGCACTGCAGTGGGAAACAGGTCATATACCTTTCAATTAAATGAGTTTTTGTCAAATGAGTTTTCAGTGAAGTGAGCTTTCAGTGAATTGTGCTCAGGCAACTGATTTTCAGTGAAATGAGTTTTCAATGTAATGAGTTTCAGTGAAGCAACTATTTCACATTCATGGCACTCTTTGGAAGAAGATCCCAGCAACATATTGCGTTCTTCCATCTTAAAACATATCTTTACATGGACAGTTGTTCCCTGTCCTCTAGAATTATCTCCCCCTAAAAAGATACTACTTTAAATTCCCCAAATGGATTATTTCAAAAACCACTGACTGATTGCATTCATACTCATAGACTTTAAAGTCTGTACATTTTTGATTAAGAGGATGGGTACAATACCAGAGGTAGAAAATCTAACTAGTTGCTAATAAATCTGCTTTACTGATGCATTCATTTTTCAGTATCTGAATTATCCTGTTTAATACACGCACGCAACACATATGCATAGGTTTTAGCATCTTTGGAAGTATGTGAGAAACTGTGATCCTGACAAAAACACAAAGACATCTACTTATTTATTCTTTACACACACACAAAAGACATGCAGATATTGCACAAAAGTCAACTCAGTTTGAAAATGAACGGGAGAACCAAGCAGTGAGGGGGTTGGGTGGTATAATGGTTAAGGTGATTACCTAACAGACACAAGGCACAGGGTTTGATCCTCACCTTTGAAAGGGAAATTGGCTAGGTTTAAAATGGCCCACAAGGGCAGTTAGCCTAATACTTATCCATGTACCTATGAGAAGGAGAAGCAGCAATGCCAACTAATGTGCCACCCAAAAAGGTATCTATACAAATGAAAATAATGTTAAAACCAGAAAAAATGAAGGGACCCAAGAATGGGACAGCATGACAGGAGCAGTACAGGCTGGATGAAAAGAATGAGACTGAAATCTGTCAAGTGCTGAAGACATGAGGTAGTAGTTTGGCAAAGGGAGCTTTGTGTGGCACAACATTTGTGATATGCAGAAGTGGAGGCCTTCAGGGGAGAATAGCAGCTACAGATTTTACTGGATTTGTCAGTCTAGAGAGAAAGGACAGAGTGAGACTGGAAAGGAGGAGTCAACAGAAGGCCAACAGTCAGGATGGCATGGGGAAAGGTACAGAAAGGACAAAAGACAAAGAAGAGATGACACAAAGAATATTTACAGACGTTCGTAGTGGTAGCCCTCATTAGTACATGCATGGAGTGTGTACTCACAGGAGAAGGGCACCGAGTCTCCGCAGTGATGCTGGTAGCCTGTCCTCCTGCTAGGGGCAGGATATGAGACCGATACATAAGATGTTGTCATTGCCAGGTTGCTGATAGCACAAAATTCACAATGCCCGACTAAACGACTGCCCCTCTGGACAGCTCACTTTAGTGAATCCAGGGAATGGAGGCTTGATGATCATCAAGGCAAAGAGGAAAAAAGCATTAAAAAGTTATTGTGGAAGACACTGCATAAAGTATCTGTCACTTTTTACTCTTAATAATATTTTACTATTAGATTACCCAATCTAGCATTAGAACCACCAGCTGTGGATTTCAGGCAAAGACATTCAGACAGAACCAGATCAGGCTAGGGTTGCCACCTTTTCAAATGGCCAAAGTGGGACATTTATGGTACAAACGTCAGATTTTGCAGGGCAAAACATACCCTTGGCCAGTACAAACAACAGAACTTCACTTTTTTGTCTAAACAAAAGCTTATTCTTGTAGCATTTTAGTTGCTTATTCTGTTTCTTATAACATTTAGGTGTTTCAGATACAGAATAATTGTTTTATGCAATAATTACATAAAATATAGGAAATATTTTTGTGCTAAAATCTCAGGACATTTGCCATTTTTTTAATTTTTTGCAGGACACAACTGCCCAAAGAGGGACTGTCCCTCGCAAAGTGGGACAGTTGGTAACCCTAGATCAGGCAATGTTTTATAGACCAAGCAGAGGCAGGCAATGTTTTATAGACCAAGCAGAGGTATGTAACCTATGTAACCTTTAAGGAACAGAAAATAATGACCATTGATGAAGCCTTTTGAAAAAGGTATCAATTGCTCCAACCCTGTAATTTTCCAGTGTAGATTTCTGAGCTGCTTCAGATGGCCTGTTTGAAAGCTACATGTGTCAGATCAGAATGGTATAAATTAGCGACTAGTCATGCCTCATTAGAATTAGATGGGTTACAGAATGTAGTATCCTTTGGGAAGTCATCCACTCCTGGTAACTATCAGATTGACAAAACACACCCCTAAGAGTTGACCCAGTAGTTAGGATCATGGGGACACACATAGACAGTAATCTAGCATTTGACTATAACATGTTTGCGCAACCTATGAACAAAGGTATGGCATCTAGGTCCAAGGAAGTCATAGTTCTACTGTGTTTGGCATTCATCAGACCGATTGAGTACAATGCTCCCTTTCGTATGTACTTAACCAAGCATATCCAACAATTGCAATATCCACAGCAGTTCCTTACTAAAAGAATTCAGGGCATAAGAAACATGTCCTATTGCAGACCACATCAAGGACCTGTCCCTGTATTCTGTCTCCTACAGGCTGTTGTGGGGAGATATATGCCTGGCATATAACAGACCCCACTCTGATGGACCTCCTTCATATCCACAAAATAAACAGCACGAGCATTACCCATTCTAAAGACTTAAACTTTGCCTGGGATATAAATCGGGCCTGCTGTTGAGACAGGTATGCATCTCAGAGACTACCCTGTCTTTGTAACAGGCTTCCCAACAATGTGAAGCAGAGTTCCTCCCTAACCCAATTTAAGTGCAACTTGGACAGCTGGATGGGGAACAGGAAATTCACCCTTAGTTTGGCGCCTATGACTCCAATGGACATAGGCAGCCTGTAAATGGTTTATCTCTCAGGCCTCTACTTGTAAATGTTTCATCTTCAAGCCCCTACCTACACTTATCAAGGGTACAAGAACTTGTCAGAGATTTTGGATAAATGTCTAGGCTTAAAAAGGCCTTTGTGGTCATTAGCCTAGTAAACACCTATGAATATGCTTTTCTGGCTCTGGAAGATATGTGCTGAACAAAGTGCAAATTGCCATCTATTGTTTATCCTACGTATTTAACGACAACATCATTTTTTAATAGTTAATGATATGAATATTCACTATATAATCATAATGTCTCCTTTTTGCCAAATCGCACAAAGCCTAATTCATTACCATTAAATGTAAATTTGCTACTACTGCACCAGGTATTTATTTGTAAGACACTCATGGAGAACTTGAACACCTTATAAGCAATTATGTTATCCAGTTTGCAATTATCAGCATAACTTATCTACAGCCCACCTCCACTTTTCATACCTGTCAAAAACAGTAAAGGAAGAAAGTGCTGCCAGTACAGAGCCCAGTGGGACACCAGAGTTATTCCCACAGGGATGGACAAGGAACACTCACTCTAACTTGCTGCATCCTATTGCTTAATCAGTATTATACCATGCGAACATCGCAAACCCGACAAACGTGCATGCTGATTGGCTAATCCAACCAGCGTGCACATAGTAAATCCTACAAGAAACAACGCAAAAAGTCTGGTCGCTAAATATCATGCGGCGACAGCAAATAAACAGTAAAGTAAATCTAATACCCAAAACACACAACAATTTAACGAAAACACAGAAAACTAACCAATTTCCATACTACACTCCTCATTCCCTCACCTGAACACTAAAAAAATAAAAAGTCATGCAGTCGCAAATACATCACACACACACTACATAACCACCACTTATAACACAATAAAACCAAGCATTCTCATAAAACCATTCACTTACCTATATTCCCTACAATACCAGGCTATACACAGACAACTCCAAAAATGTAGATACTAAAAACACACCACACATCCCTCGCAAAGTCAAAAACACACACCATACCAAACGTCCACATCAGCATACATCTAATAAAAGCGCATACAACACCACCATCTAGTGACCAAATAGTAAAAGTACATATTTTAAAAAAATTAATACAAATTAAAACTACACCACATTTCAACATACCTATAACTACTAAAACATAACTACACGTTATAAACTTCTACACTGCTTAAACTATATTATACCAAGCACCACCTAGCCCTTTCCTAACATTTCCTGAAAAACTAAAAAATAACATGTATTTAAATTAAAACAGAAATAAACAATAAAGACAAACTGAAAGTGTGGACTATTTTATCTCACAAAAAGTGGAAGAATACAAAAAAAAGCAAACAAAAACATAAATAACAACAATACAAACATAATACAAAACAAACCAACACCATGGTATAATAGCAATAACCCACTTCTGGGTGTGGGTAATGCTGGATTTACCCACGGCTGTCTTTGTTTGGTACCACGCCAACCGTGGGTAAATCCAGCATTACCCACACCCAGGCGTGGGTTATTGCTATATTTTATACCTAGCAAACCACATAGGGATTTGACAAGGAGTGCATTTATTAACTACTCGCTCACATGAAACACTGCTAAATGCCTCATCAAGATCAGGATAGGCTGCATGCACCCTTTCACTTTAAGGGCTGCTGTGGCTTTTTTAAAGAACACATCAAGATTCAATATAAGAAATATGACCACCCCACCCCAACAAACAGACTTTCATCCTCTGTTATGTTCTGAATAAGTTCTATCATGGTTCTCAGTGATTTACAATGAATATTGGCCAGGTTGAGTATAGCTAACATCATCAGTCTAACATTACAAAAAAAACAAACGCTGAATTCCCACCTTCCCTTAAACTTCACTCCTCCTCCTCTTGAACATTACTATGCATTAATTATTCCCAGAATTTCTATTTATTTCTATGTAATTTGGTCCTTCTCCTTTTTAAAGATCCTTCTGCCAGTTCTTACATCCATTTTATATTATTCAGTACCTCAAATACAGCTGGTGAAGACTTTGATTTCCATTTTCTGGTAATTGCTTTTTTGGCAGCCAAAAGAATTAAACATATTAAGGCCTTACTAAGTTCTAGGCAATTCAGATTCTGTATCCCAGCTCAAAAGAATCACTTCCTTCCTTACAGCCATTTTCTCAATATTTGCTATCTACCTGAGGAAAATTTCCTTGAAGTCTGCTTGGAGTATAAAAATACCTAAAGTAGACTCCCTCTTATCCGGACTCACTGGGATCGGACCTTAGGCTGGATAAATGAATGGCTGGTTAATCAGAAAATGCATACAAAATAGCATTTACAAGTATAAATCAGGTAGAATAACAGTATTTGTGCTAGTATGCATTTTTATAATGAATATGAAGTCTAAAACTCAAATACCTGTCATTATTTAGCCCAGAGGAGGCAGAAGTGTTGTTCTTCTCTGCTGTCTTTTGCTAGGGCTATGGCAGAAATTTGATGGCTGGTTAATGAGAGGCTGGATACTGTATACAAACACTTCCAAGCAAATATCCTAAACCTTCTGGACTTGGTTGCATACTTGGGAGCCATACATATGTCTTCTCATTCTTTTCTTGTAAATTGTTTTTCCATTCTCTCTTCCCCATCATTTCTAACAAAAAAAGCCTTTTCTTAAGAAGTGCCCAGAAACACAGCCTTGTGTAATGGAATCAAGGATGATTTTTGTACACTTATCTGGATTTCGAGATAGGTAAGAAGAGATGAAACCCGTGTTAAGGGCTCTTAACATGTAAGAAAAAACTCCAGAAAGATAAATCATCCATCTAAGTAAATATGTGAATGCAATGCAGTCTAAAACAAGCTATTACTGGAGCTAGACACTTTGTAAACACTGTCGGAGCTGTAGAAAACTTAATGGATAACACAGAAACAGTACAGCTGCGTAGGTAAACTTAACATAATAGTAGATGTTTGAATAATTATTGCTGCAGTAGGTTTATGGTTATATCCTGCCAAAGGTGGCGGACTAAGTTTTTCCAAGACAAAGTTTAGGTCCCATGAAGGAAGAATAGCCTTCCTAAGTGAGTTCAAGTGAAGGACATCCTTAAGAAACTGTTTTACACATCGAGTCTAGAAAACAGTTGTGAATCTAGAAGCAAATGTGCAGAGATGGCAGATAAACGTGCCATAATAAAGGAGACTGGTTCTTAGTAGCTCACATACATAAAGAATAGTAGGAACCCCAGTTTGAGTAGAATTCTGCTGGTTAGCATAACACCAGACAGAAAATATTTTCCTTTTAGACATATAAGACTTTCTAGTGGTAGGTTTTCTCATGCACACACCTACCTGCATGTCTTTAATGTCACTCCCCACGGTCAAGTGACGTTAAAAACATGCAGGTAGGTGCGTGAATGGGTGTGCCTTCTTTGAAGGTTGGGCGTCGAGCCGGCAACTCGCCACCATAAAAATCCACTGCCAATCATTAGCGGACCGGAGTTCCTCTGTGGCGACCCCTAACCGGGAAAAGCCAAAAGACAAGCTAGTGTTAGGTTTTCTGCCTCCTGTAAAACCAGCAGCACATCCTCAGAAAACTGGTGTCTGAGAGGGATCAGAATTTTATCATCCACACTGTTAAACTGAGAAATATATGGCTGGGATGAAGTAAAGAGCCCTTGTTTTGTGCAAACAAGTCTACTCTGTAGGACTGCTTGGATGATGACCCCTGCCTGGGCCAAAAGATAGTCACCAGCAAGATTTTTGGCTTGTCTCTCAAAATCTGTAACAGAACCTTTGGGATGACATGAAGAAAGGGGAAGGCATAAAGAAATCTCCCCTCCCAAGGGACAGTGTCCTGGAGCAAAACAGCTTGAGTTGCATGCTGTGATGGAGGCAAACAAATCTATCAAAGAAAAAAACATTTATGGACTATGTCTAGGAAAATCTCCCTTGTTCAACATCCATTCTTGGGGGGTCTTCCAGGGATCTGCTTAGAAAATCAGCCAAGACATCATCCTGTGAGGGAATGCTACATATAGGGACAGGTTTGTTTTCTTGGCCTGTTCCCATGTTAGAAGAGACAGTCTGCAAAGCTGAGGAGACACGGTCCCCTCAGCTTATTTTTATACCACATGACTGTTGTGTTGTCTGTGAAGATGCTGACAGAATCTGGATTCAATGAGTGGGAGAAAATCTGCAAGGTCTGAATAAGTGCCCTCATTTCCTACACTCAGATGTGTTCTATCCTTTGTTTTGGGGTCCATTGCCCTTGGACTCTTATAGAGAACACATCCATACCCCCAAGCTAAGTATGAAGCCTGTGCGTGCAGTTACTGAGAAGGAACAGTTGGTTTGAATGGAAGACCTGGATTGAGCTGTATATGACAAATCCACCAATGAAATTCTTTCTTCAGAAAAGAAAAAAGTGGGATATGAATGTCCCAAAGGGTGACAATGTTGAGACCAGTGAGAGGTTAGCAACTGTTGGATCTTTCTCATATGTAGTTTTGCAACGGTGTCATGGAAATGGATGTAGGCATGAACCCCAGAGAAATGAGAATTTTCCTTACAGGGCAAGACTGAAAAAGTAGGAGGGACTGAAAGTACATAGAGAGGGACAGGACTGGACTTTCTCTTGTGGAAGAAAAGCCAGAACAAGATGCATGTCTAACTTGCAGCCTAGAATAAAACAGGGCCTGGGTAGAGGTCAATGCAGACTTTTTTTTGATTTATCGTAAACCACAGACTCTGTAGAAGGGAGACAGTATAGCTTAGATGCTTTATAGAACTTGCACATTTGTACAACACTTACTCCTTAATAAAGAGCTGTTTTAACAAAGTACTACTTAAACAGATGTGCAAAGATAATAAGTATGTTAAGCCCTAAAATTTGCAACATTCACACAATGAATGTACAAAGACATACGTCTGGAGTGTTTCTCCCCAGGCCTCCTCTAAAAATTGGATTTGTCCCAAGTCGGACTTCCCCCAGTAAACAAATGTTAAATGAAATAAATAATTCAACATAAACATCACATTTTAAATCATTTATCATACAAAAGTTGGTATTTCAAGACCTCCTGAAGAGCAAACATTTAAACAGAATGATAAAATAATCAGCATTTCAGCAAAAGAAAAATTAGGATGCAGAGCTTGGCTAAAACAAAATAATAAAAAGAGAACATAAAAACGAACTACAAAGTAATAATATATGAGCAAAACGGACAAGCGCTTTCACGCCTGGTAAGGTGCTTCCTCAGATCCTTCAACAATTCTACAAACAGACTCATTAATAAAAAACGAAACACAAATCAAAAGTTGACAAATAGTCACATGGCTAAGAAAAAAAGTTATGTTCTTACCATAATGTTCCATCTGTGTTGTCGATCTTCATTCATTCTTTGCTGTTGGGTTCGGTTCCTATCCTTGGAACAGACTTGGATGTTATATCAAGCTTGCACCAGCCAAAAACTCTCATGCTAAGGTTACCCATAATGCCTCTCTTCCCTTTACTTCAGATCAAGTTTGCCCATTATGAAGAAAATCATGGAAGCTTTGTCTGAGCAACAACCCTACTACAATCCCAGGACTAGTTTCGAACCTCAAGGAGTCTTTTGGAGGGGGCAGGAGGGTGGGATGCCAAGAATGAACGAAGATCGACAACACAAATGGAAAATTATGGTAAGAACATAATTTGTTTATCTGATGTTGTCAATCTTCATTCATTCTTGATTGTTGGGACAGAGACCCTCGAAACTTTAGATCCTGGGAGGCCCTAAGGAAGAATATTTCTGAGCACCATAGAGCCAAAGGATGCTCTTCACCTGGAGACCATATCCAATTTGTAATGAGTGATAAAGGTATGAGGGGTACCCAAAGTTGTGGATGTGCATATATCATCCAAGGAAGCTCTGGAATGAAAGACTACAGAAGTGGAAACAGATCTGGTAGAATGAGCTCTAACTTTTGTTGGTAAATCTAGCTTGTTTTGGCTATAAATAAATGTAATGCAGTCTCTCAACCATTCTGGCAGAGTGACTTTTGAAACTGGATTGCCCAATCTAGTACCTAAAAAGGATAGAAACAGTTGATCAATTTTCAAGATGATTTTGTTCTGTCCAAATAAAAACATAATTGTCTATGGACATCCAACAAATGCAAGCAATATTCTCCCTTGTTTGTGAAATTTGGAAAGACTGGTAAATCTATGGTCTGATTGATATTGGAGTCTGACACTACTTTAGGCAGAAAGGAGGGACTGGTTCTCAGTGATACTCTCTCTCTGTGAAAAAACGATATACGGATGTTTCGCACATAGAGCCTGTAACTCTGAAATTCTCTTGGCAGACATGATAGCTACCAGGAATAGGGTCTTCCAAGACAAAAACGTAAGACCACAGGTGGCTGCTGGCTCAAAAGGCCGATGAACCAAACACTGCAAGACCAAGGTTAAATCCCAAGGCGCTATGGGATCTTTGAAAGGTGGCTTCAAACGTAGAATGCCCTTAAGAAATGTTTTGCAATGATGAGACATCAAAGAATGATCATCAAATCCGTTATGAAAATTCGAAATGGCAGATAAATGAATGTTAATTGTAGAAGATGAGGCTACCAATTGAAATAAGGTGGCTAAGTATTCCAAGACCTTACTGACTGGAGCTATGAAAGGATCAAGACCGTTTTCATCAGACCAAATGAAAATCTCTTCCATTTACTAAGATAAAGTTTTCTGGTGGACGGTTTATGAGAAGTCAGAAGTATCTTTTGCACCAGGTAGGGCAAAATGTTTTGCCTGGCAATTACTAGAAGTGGAGAAACCAAGCCGTCAGCTTGAGATTTTGAAGGTTGGGATGGACCAAGCCCTGAGGATGAGATAATAGATCTGGAGTTGGATCCAGAGTTCACGGGCGGTGAACTAGGTGAAGCCAGAGAAAGGGATACCAGACTTGACGGGGCCAATAAGGTGCAATGAGAATCACTTTGCTTCTCAACCGTTGGGCTTTCCTCAGAAATTGGGGAAGTAGAGGGATTGGTGGGAAGACATATAGACGTCCAGAGGGCAAATTGTGGAAAAGTGCATCTCTCGGGGACTCCCCGTGACAAGGGACTAGGGCAAAGTAGCTGCTGCATTTGTGTTTTATGGGAGAGGCAAACAGGTCGCAGCAAGGCCGACCCCCATTGACGAAAGATTCTTGTCGATACGTTGGGATTGAGAGACCACTCGTGAGGTAGAAGTATACACCTGCTTATTTTGTCTGCAATTATGTTGGAATTCCCTGGAATATACATTGCTATTAGAAAGTGGTTGGAGGCGATTACACATTGCCAAACTCTTAAGGCTTCCCAACATAAGAGGATAGGACCTGGATCCCTTGATGTACTAGACTATCATTATGTTGTCTGACTGGACAGCAATTGTCCCTGAAGAAAGGAAGGACAGACTGGAATGCTTGCAATTCTAAAAGCAGTGCCCTCAGTTCTAGTACTTTGATATGCCTTGGACTATCTTTTCCTGAACACCCCCCCCCCCCAATCAGGGAAGCATCTGTGATCACTATGGCCTTGAGTTGAGAGGGGCAGAAAGGGCGACTCCATAAATTCTCTTATGGCTTCATCCACCAAGACAAATCCTGTTTGCAGCAGTTATGAGGATTCGGTGGGGCATTGAGTGAGTTAACAGTGACCATTGCGATACCAGGAGCCACTGAAGCAGCCTCATGTAGTACCTCACCAGGGGGACTAAAGTGATGATTGTTGCCATGGACTCAAGAAGTTGTAAGACTAGACAAGCAAGAATTGTGTCTTGAGAGAGTATCACCTGAAGTTGCGACCTCAACTTTACCAGTCTGTGATGAGGAAGGGAAGCCATGCAGGATTTTGTGTTTAGCTTTGCTCCAAAGAATTCTATGTCCTGTGTGGGTGATAGTTGTGATCTTTCCCTGTTTATTGAGATGCCGAAGAACTCGGCAAGATGTAGAATGGAGTCCAAGGCGGAAAGCAGCAGATGCCTTGTGGGGGTGGTGAGGAGCCAGTCATCTAAATATGGAAACACACAGAATCCCTGTAGCCTTAAGTGAGCTGCTACAACTGACATGCATTTGTTGAACACCCTGGGGGCTGTAGTAAGGGCAGTGCTCGAAATTGGTAATGACTGGCTCCTAGCCAGAAGCGGAGATATCTTCTGGAGCATTTGTCCATCTTTATATGGTAGTACACATCTTGAAGATCTATGCAGCACATCCAATTGTCTTTCTCCAGAAATAGAAGGATAGACTGAACCGTGACCATCCAGAATTTTGTTTGTTGCACAAATTTGTTCAGTACACCGAGATCCAAGATTGGCCTCCAGTCCTCTGTCTTCTTTGGCACTAAAAAGAATCTTGAGTAAAATCCAGATCCTATCTTGTCTGGTGGGACTGTTTGGATGACTCTTTTTTGAAGCAGCTTTTCAATCTCCAGTGTTGCTATATCCCTCTGACTGGGTGGAACATCGGGGATTCGCCTTTGTGGTTTGGGATAAAGATTGAAGGGAATATGGTAACCTCTGATAATTATTGTCTGCACCCAGGAATCCAATGTGAGCCAGGCTGAGGGGCGCAGAGAGAATCTTCCCCCAACTGCTTCCAGAGGTGAGCAATCGGGCCGCTGCTCAGGAGCACTGGTAGAGTTGTCCAGAAAAGGAATCCCTAGAATCCTAGTTGCATGGGGCCCCTCTGCCATGGGAGGGGCATCTTCCCAAAGAGTTCCCCCTTCTGCCCTTGGGGGAATACTCGCCACATGTGTCTCGAAAAGGCCCTTGGGTCTTCCTGAAACACATCTTTCCACTCCTCTGATTCCGGGAGTAAGGTCACTGAGGAGTGGAAAAACACACACCCACAGCAGAAAGGGTCTTTCCTTCTTTCTCACACCTGGCTAATGTGTCTCTGAGTTTTGGGCCAAACAAGAAAGTAGCATCAACAGGAGTGCTGACAAAGGAAGACTTAAAGGGGTCTGCAAAATCACACAAGCACATCCAGGCAATGCCTGTACCCATGCCCTGAATGTCCCTTCAGCTGTATGTGAAATGAGCCGCATAGAAGAGTTGGAGATCGACGAAGAGAAGCTGGGAGGCAACCTTATCCCGAACCTTGTCAAACACTGCTCCAGCCAAGGTATCTGAAAGCTCAGTTATCAGATCCCTTTGGAGTCGGGTGGTGTGTGCCGAGAAGTTCAAGGACTGAACAGCGAAGGTCGTTGAAGTAAAGATCCACTTCCCAAATCTATCCATTGTCCGAGACTCTCGGTTTGGAGGATGGACAGCTGAACTCTCTTCGACGAGTTCCTGTTTAGTGGCTTCTGTCACCACCTTGGCATCCACTGCTAGACCTTTCAACCAATGGGGCTGATCCTCCGGGGCTGACAAAATTTTGTCCGGTCTCCGGGGAACTGGCACTATGGTGTCAGGGGCCTTCCACGCACACTGCATGATGAGTTTAATTAGTTCATCTGCAGGCGGGGTCACCCAAGAAGTAGGGGGTCAGGCATGAAAAGCCTGCAAGAAGACAGATTCCTCGGGGAATGGGTTTGAGGACTTCAAATCACCCCTCTGTTTCAGAATCTCCAGGATGTCTCCAAAGGAGACATCTTCAGGGGGTGATTGTAGGGACCCTTCCCCTTCATCAAAATCTGTATCTTCAGTGACCAATTCTTCTACAGAATCTAGGTGCTTCCTCTTGCACTATCTCTTTCTGAGTGGCTTCTCGGGGGGGGGGGGGTCTGAGGAGGACGCTGGAAGGCAGTAGGGCATCTTGCTGCTCTTGTGCTCGCTGTCCAAGGTAGCAGACAGTGACAACTGTGAGCCAGAGGATACATAAATGTGACACTCTGACAGGGATGGTACCAGCTGTGAGCCTGCTGAAGCTAGGGCTCTCTCCAAAACCTTGGATGGCAGGTCCACCCGAAGAGGGATGGGAGCCCGGAACTGAGAAAGACCTCAGAACCGGGGCCACATCCCGCTCCGACGAGCCACCTCCAAGAGTAGGAGCCACGAGAGGACTTGTAATTGTTAGGGCACCAGGAACCGTAGACGGCGCTGCAGAAAAAAATTGGAGCCAATCCAGGGACCCTGAATCTGGCAGCCAAATCACAGTCCCATGGGTGTGATGGTTCTGATGGAGCTGAAGACCACATAGTCAGTTCTGATACCAAGGTGAGATCCACCATTGGTACCGAGATAGTTGGCAATGGGAACGTCGAAGTAGAGGGCTCCAAGACTTGCAGACAGGTTGAATGAGGAAGATATGTGGGAGTCCTGAGAGAGTAAACCTCAACTCCAGGCGGGAGGGAGGTCCCTGAGGGAGAAGGAAGACTTCTGGCTGCCAGGATCTGATCCACCAATCTAACTATGTCCAGTTCTGAAAGACTCCTGGAGGAAAGGAAGGACATCCCCGAGGGTGATTCTGGTCTCTCTACAAAGGGACTTAACTGCTGACCCAAAAAGGGGTCTATAGCTGGGGAGTATCTAGTCCTGGGGGCACTCAGTGTCTTTACCTTCGGCACTGTGGTCTGCTGACCAGAACTTTACTTGGCAGGGGAAGATGGAATAGAAATGATTGAGGAAACTATTGTTAGTGCCGAGGAGGTCGTCGTAACAGAGGACAAGGTCGGAGCCATAGGAGTCTGGGTAGTCTCAATAATACATGGCATCGTGGGGATTTTACAGGTTTCGGTGCGGGAGCAGGAGTCGGTGCAGTCTTAGCAATTTTAGGCTTTGGTTCTGATGGAACCTGAGGCTTTGGAGTTAGATTTGTGTACCGTGGGAGACGAATAGTACCAAATGGCTCCTTTTCTTAAAATCTGTCCTGGAAGATTTAGATGTCTCCGCCTCATATAAAGCTTCACTGAATGGGCATTTGAGTAGACCCTTAAGAATAAGTTTGTTATGTCTTTCTGCAAGGGTACGAGCACTGAAACCTTCAGAGTTCACATGGAGGTTGTACGTCAAGGTGAGGGACACCCACGCAGTAAACGCATGAAAGATGCCCTTCGAAATTGGGCATCTTTCTGCCACAGTCCTTACATTGTTTGAACCCTGTGGTACCCTTTTGCTTTTCTGCCATAATCAAGCTAGAAGCAAGGCACGTGCACAGGCACACACACACAAGACAGAACACTAGAAATGAAGAAACAAGTGCAGAAAGTTTTTTTTTTTTTTTTACATACATATGTACCAACAATGGTACTCGAGATTACCCACACAAAGGGTAAGAGGAAGAAAGGGGGGGTAAGGATACCAGCAATGGTATCAAGAATTACCAGTCGGCAGACGGAAAGGAGGGGCCTATACCAACGATGGTAAATCAGAAAAACCTAGAAGGTAAGAAAGGAGGAGGATACAATTTACTCACAACTAACGGACAACCAACAACCTCAGAAACAAGAAAGGATATACAAAAGTAGATATAAAACCCCAAAAATTTAGCACTTGGCTGAGAGCATGGCTGACGTGTCCAATTATTTATGTGGCAAACGAGATCTGAGGTAAAGGGAAGAGAGGCATTATGGGCAGCATTAACTTGAGAGTTTTTGGCTGGCACGAGCTTGATATAATGGCGGAGTCAAGAATGAATGAAGATTGATAACGTCAGATTAAATCATTAGCATGCAGCCATAATGGCATCCAATGACTGGTCTTAAAGAATATAACTAATAGCGATAAAGTAAAAAAACTTCCCAGACTGTCATCTAATCTATCATACTCAATCCAGATTGGTCATACAAACGCCAATAAACTAATAGAAGGAAGCTCTAATTACCTAATAGAGAGGTGTAGCTTAAAACTTAGCTCCAACTTCAGAACTAACGATAAAATTGTGAATTTTCTAAGATAAAAATAAAAACTGTCATCAGCATGCACGGTATCTGACACAAAAACACATGCTCACATAAAGTAATAATAATAAACAAACAGATAACCATTAGCTATCCAATACTCATGCCAACATTACATTTATCTATCAAAAACATGACAAAAAATCATTAGGGTCATTAAAATGCAAGCCACAGACTTCTCTTACTAAAAATAAATTCACTACTTTTCTGCCTCTTCTTCTTCTGGGGGAAAAAGCCTAATACCCTACACACGAAAAACACATACAAACTACGCCCATTATACCCTAAAGAAATCTACTACGATAAAATAATCTAAATAAAAAACAATGGCTAAAAATGGCCAATCAGTGAATGCCATTAACGTTTATATAAAAAACAAAAGTATATAGTGTAATCTACCTAATGAATAAATACATCGCTAGACAATCTAACATTAGATGAAACATCCTATGCAAATAAGCTGAAAGCTGACACCAATCAACTGACAGGAAGCACCTCAGTTATCTATCAAAGACAAAAAGAGGGGACATTCTATACTGGGAACCTAACCAAACCATTATCTGCAACAGAAATCTCACTCAATAAAACCAAATAAACCCTTAACTTAAATTCATTAAAATTGATGCTTTCCTTCCACATTACAATCAAAGGAGGAATGTAGGCAGATCGTCATTATTACTTTATATGAGCATGCATTTTTGTGTCAGATTTCTTGCCTGCTAACAGTTTTTATTTTTATTTTAGAAAATTCACAATTTTATCATTAGTTCTGAAGTTGGGTCTATGTTTTAAGCTACACCTCTCTATTAGATAGGTAATTAGAACTTCCTTCTATTAGTTTATTGGTGTTTTTATGACTAATGTGGATTGAGTCATACATTCCATTTGCATGACTATTTAAGTGGCATTTTCACCTTTAGATAACTATTTCTTACATGACCTTATCATATCAGTTAGCATAAACATGTTCAGGAAAATCGCATAGCAATGATAGCCCCCCATACCCAGGATCAGCCTCAGATAAGGTATTTGAATCACTTATATTTAAAATTATCATTATTTTCACTAGAATAAGTATAGTCAGAAAAACTAAATCAGAAGAAACGCATATAAAATTGTGTTGTCCCTTCTATGCATCCATCTCTTAAGAAGTTTTTGAGTAATTTCCATTTACATAATCCTTTTCTGAAAGAACACAATTAGTAAGTTTGCATGGCATAAAAGTCAAGATCAAGTAACAAGTTCTCAAAAACACACAACTCTGCAAAGAGCTAAATATTAGTTAAGTGCAGGCTCAAGAAAAATCACAGTCTATATGCTCTGCTACTGTAGCACTCTCTTAGTTCTCTTATGAAAACAAACTTACAATTTCAATTAAAATAACCACACTTAGAAATACCTTGTAGCATACAAAAGCACAAGAAAGTCACACAGTCCAACTGCAAACAAGCTCCAGCTGGGGTGGCATTTTGTCCATTTTTGAAGACTGTTACAGGAGCCTAAAACTTAGTTACTGGGCTTCTCCCATTCAATATATACAAATACAAACAATTACAGAAACACATAGTCCCAATTATGTAACCTCTCTTTTCACTAAACTGTATTTAGCCACCATGATAATGGTTTACCAAAGATTCAAGGGTCTATATTAGAACACTGAACTTTCAAAATTTCAAGTGTTCTAATATCGAACCCTAGTAATCAAAAATTTATAACATTGAACATACAGAACAGCAAATTTTTTCCAAAACACATACACAACACAAGCACACCAAACAAACAGCAATCCACACACACACCTAAACTCTTACACCTAACCCTACACTAAACTATACATACACCACTAACTATCCACTTACCTTAACCCAAACCCTAAGGTCTGTCACTATCGCACAGTCACCTCACCCGTGCCCTAACCCTAACTCACCTACCCTGCCCTAACCCTCATGTCCACATAATCGCACACTTACCTGATGCGCGCTCTAACGCTAACTAACCTAACCCGCCCTAACCCTCACGTCCACACAATTGCACACTTACCTGAACCTGACCCGTAACTTTCCACCACAGCACTGAAAATACCGAAGCAACAGAAACGGACAACCAAATTCTTTCCCTAGGACAAAAATAGGTTTAATGTTTCTAAGATATTTTCAGCGTTCGCTGGAAACGGGTCGATATTAGAACCCTAGAAATTTTGAACGTTCGGTGTTCTAATATAGACCCATATTCAAAATCCACTCAAATATCCAAATTATATCTCAGTAACCAGAGACCATATAACAGTTTCATGCTCCCTTCCTCAACCTCTTTTTTTCCACACTTCTTGTAGTTCACTGGTATCCAAGCAATCAATACCTTTACCTTCCTCCACTATCACAGATCACGCAGATAACCTTACAACTATGACAACCTTTGTAACCTACTCATTGCAAAAATGAGCTAAGAACAGCATCCCCACACAAAAGAAAAAACACTTTCAGATTTCCTGGAAATTATAATGTACAATTTAATTTACAATGTTGACAAAGATGTCACTGAGAAATCATATGGTCAACAAAAAGCAGAAGCCAGCAACTGTGAGCTGTATAAACTAATTTAATTAGTTATAAAAATAAAAAAAACACAAGAATAAACAGACCGGTTTTGGCTATGGTGTTAACCTAGCCTTCCATCAGTGTAAATTCCCAAAACATCTTGAGATTCTTTTATACACATGGAAATAATTAATCACAGAGTTTCATTGGTGAGCTCATGAATATTCATTAGTATACCAAATCATAAATATTCATTAAGACAAGGCTGGAAAAGTCCACCTAATTTCCCAATCCATTTCTTTTCTTTTACATTTAGTTTGCTGTGCCAACCAAATTTATTAGACAGATCTAATAAATCTGGTTGGCACAGCAAACTAAATTGTGAAATTAGGTGGACTTTTCCAGCCTGGTCTTAATGAATATTTATGATTTGGTATACTAATGAATATTCATGAGCTCATCAATGAAACTCTGTGATTAATTATTTCCATGTGTATAAAAGAACCTCAAGATGTTTTGGGAATTTACACTGATGAAGGCTAGGTTAACACCATAGCCGAAACCGGTCTGTTTATTCTTGTGTTTTTTTTAATTTTTATAACTAATTAAATTATTTTATACAGCTCACAGTTGCTGGCTTCTGCTTTTTGTTAACCATGTGTTTTTGAGCCGTGCAATCACTTCCGTGCAGGGGAATTCCTTTTGTCTGAGAAATCATAACAAAAACATTGCTCTTCCATCGCCATCTTCATTCACTGCATTATGCAGAGTTCAAATATACTCCCTTCCCAAGTCAAAAATTGATTACTTTTGGTTGACCATAAGTCCTATCAACTACTATAATGGTAGTCCTTTTCTATAATTTCAATGCTCAGTGATCTTTTAGGAAATCCAAATCAGTGTGCCATCACAGTTTTTCAAAAACTCCAAACTAGTAAATATTCTTTCACTTTCTAGAATTTCATTCAAGTGCAAATCTCTCCACCTGGCCTTCCAACATAACCAACTTCTATATAATATAAGATATTTGGTTACTTAGCTACATGGATTTACTTTGCACATTGCCCACTCTCTGTGGAACTGGCATCAGCCAGTCTTACTTTCTTTCTAGAAACTCAACAGAATCACCCACAGACGATCCAAGCTGTTTTGTGCAGTAATTCAAATGTTCAGGCACAACGTTCATCTGTTGCCTGCCTCCAGGGCACTGTCCCTATATGCTTTCCATAACCTCATCATTACTCAAGTATTGCTCTCTTCATGGTACTGAGGCGCAATACTGACGAGATGTCCCTCTCATTCTGTTTACTCCTCAAAAAACAATTCCTCTTCACTTTTCACTAGCTCTAAGGCTATCAGTTCACAGAAAACGTACTAATCACTAGTACCAAAATCACACTGAAAAACATACTTCACTTAAACCAAATGCAATTGGCAAAACAGTTGATGGAAGCAATCAACTTCTTGAAGCATAAGGAGGCTTTTGACTTTTCATTCCTATCTTTGCCCATATATTTGATTATCCTATAGCAAAGGGATCATTATTCCTTACCTTAACTCAATATCATTCACATTCCTAAGTTTCCTTCAAGTTTCAGCTCAGGACTACAAACCTACTGTAAAGATTTACATGCTTGCCAAAATCTTTGAATGACTTGAGCACCTGCAGATAGTGGGCCGTGTTAATAAATATGATTTGTCGGTTCATGTACAGCATGCATTTCACAAATGTTTTAATATACACACACCTGTCTCTTGTATAACAGATCACAGCTTCTCCAGCAAAGAAATGGGCTAGCTAATGGGTGCTATATTTATATACCAGAGGAAATTTCCTGAATCAGTGGAGCACACTCTCCTCAAATCCATGAGTAAATGGATGGGCTTTGGTGACTGCCCCACCCATGCACAGCTTCAGAACCAACAAGGTGAACAAAGTTTTCAAATGATTTTGAGTTCATCTCAACCTAGTGCCAGAATAATCAAAGCCAGCATCCACCCAGGGTTAGTTTTGAGACCATTACTATTTTTCCGGACTAATGATTTACTCCTTGCCTGCTGGGTTCGCATTTTACAATGCTGCTGATGACGACATCCTTCTGAAATCTACATCCTCTAAGTTGAATACAAAACGTTCTGCAGTTGTAATTTAATAAACACTGTAAAGATGGTCTCTGGAAACAACTAACACTAAACAGGCACAAAACAATTGTATATGACATCGCCTACATGTTCAAAAATGGTGGCTTGCACCATGTCCTTGACCTCAGCCTTAACAATGGGACATCTAATTGACAGCTCTGTTACCATGTCCTTGACCTCAGCCTTAACAATGGGACATCTAATCGACAGCTCTGTTACCATGTCCTTGACCTCAGCCTTAACAATGAAGTTGCCCAGATTGAGGATTTTAAATACATAGCCATCCGGACATTTGTGTTGGCAATGACCCAAAGTAACTCAGGCTCGGCTACAAAATGATCATCTTCCTACTCTGGATGTGCTGACAGCAACTGGTATTAATCTTCTCATACTCCAATTACAATATGGACGCCCTAGCCTAACTCTTAACTCTTCTCAGAGCACAAATCTGCTACTAAATTATCCTCTGTAAGATCTATAGATTTACTACTCTAACAGACCCCTTGGAACACCACTGCAGCTAACTAAGAAGGGTCTACTACCTACACCTGCAAGATCCACATTTCTAATCACCTCCTTCATCCTCAAGGTCTTACAACTTGACTGCAGAATCCAACATCATGAAAAGTTAAACAATGCTAGCTGCTGCTAACTCCAGAAAGTCACAAGATAAGCATGCCTTAATGCTCCAACAGCTTGCTATTGCAACTATGACTGGGTAGAAAGCTTTTAAGAAAATAGTGCTAGCTATCTGAAACCAGTGTCTACTTAACAGAAATGTGACAATCTGTAAAGAATTCAGACCAAAGCTTACACATTTATTAACAAATTCATACAAATGCATGACTTTTTAAACAATGGTAATGATAACATTACTGAACCTTCAGTAGCATTTGATCCTGGTAAAGCATTCATTTGACGAGAATCCAAGTTATTTGCCTGAATGGAACCGATGTACCTATTACCTTTTCTATCAGTAGCCCTTGGATAAAAACTAAACTGAAGCATCATTAACTGTCTCAGCTGTATGAGTTAATTTGTTATTCTACAGCGATCCTATTTTGTTGTTAAGTTAGTACTAGCAAACTACTGTATGGTTTACTGTTAAAAACTCATTCAGCATCTGTGTTAACAACATGTACTGAACACGTTCTGTCTTATGTTTTTTTTAACACTTAGCGCCCCGCTAAATGAATGACCATGATATACTGTTCAGTCTTAATTCTAAATGTTCTGGAGGTCCTGTATTTAACTTCACATACTACATTAGTGTGGAGCATCTCTTAAATTAAATGTGCCTTTTGGGCTAGGGCCATGGCTGAAAAGGATCCTTGAGAACCAGTCCTCCAAATTGGTCAACAAACAAAAATAAATACTTGTGGGAATCTTAATCTGTCAGGAACTGAAATTCCAAGCTCTTGGACAGACTGGGGAAAAGGGATTACTCTGATTTTAGACCAGGGTTTTGCAGCCAAACGGTGCAGGACTACATCAGAAAGGAAGGAAGGACCGTATCCGAAAGGAAAGAAGGAAGCAGTCAGGGACAGCTAATTGACAGCTCTGTTACTAAAAGTAATCAAACCATTGTTTCAGGTGGTGGAAGATTAAGAATATAGAGGCAAAAGTGATGGTGTAGTAGGACGTTAGGGAAATTGATTAAGCTCAAAACATCAAAGATGAGTTACGGGTTTCAGGACAAACTAAAAATATAAGCAAAGTGTGGAGAAGGGATGGAGTACTCACGGTTACAGACAAGAGTCTGAAGAGGCAAAAAAAAGAAAGCTAGGGTGCCTACTGAGGAATATGAAGCTACTGATTACAGCAAAAGATAGGCATACAAAAAAATAAAATAAAATAAAAAATAAAAACAGAAGAGTGGATGGAGAGATGAAGAAGGCAGAATACGAGGAGGTTAACATATGAAAAACAAAGCAGGTGAAGACAACAAAGGCTCAGCCGCTGAAAGAAATCTGGCAGAAAGGGTCAAGAAAAGGAACAAACAGCCACTCCGGTGGCACAGAGTAATAAACCCCTAATTACAACCCAGTTGACCCAGGTTTGATTATCAGCTCAGGTGACTGACGGAAAAACACAGAAGGATAAATGTGCCTGTCCCAGAGGGAGAGAGTTTGTTGATAACACTCCCTTAGGGGAAGTGAAGTGCAGTGATGGATGTTGTCTTCAGATGAGCATGGGAGGTGGGCTAGGGCAACAAAAAAATAAAGACTGAAGAGAGAAATTATTTCCCAGAATGCCCTTAGGATTCATGACTGCCTCCAGCAATATATGAGTTAGTGCAGAGCAGTAGGAGAAGGGCTGGTAGAACCATCGTGGATGTGGGGCACTTGGAGCCAGGAAAGATGATGGTGCAAGAGGGCAGAAAAAACAATTAAGGACAGGAATGAAGACTTTTTGGGTATAAAACAGAAAACAAGAAGGGAGGGAGGGAGGGACATACCCTGGCCAACCTGAATAAAGACAGGATGAAAATTATAGAAGTTGGGGAAAAGCAATGGCACTAAATTCATGAAGGAAAACAAAGAGAAGATGACATGTTTAAAAAGTGGGAAAATACACTGAAGAGAGAAGTGAAAAGACACCAGAACAGAGATCAAAAATACCTGGCTTCCCTAATACAGGAAGACATACAGGCACCAGACTGCTTTATAGTGAGGGTCCTCAGGAATCTGGCCAGCATCTCTGTAGCTTCCAGAGATCTTCAACAGAGGAGTAGCCAGTGCAGATGTGCCAGAGGACTGGAAAATAAAACACAAAATAACCTAGTAGAAATATGCATGCCCAGTTACTTTTCTAAAGGACAACAATTTCCTGGACAACAGACAACCTGGTTTCCTGGTCAGAAGAAGCTATTAGCTAACCCTGATACAGTTTTACAACCTGGGTACAGAAGAACCTTACTGCAGAGGGTCTGTAGCTGTGGTCTGACTTGACTTTACCAAGGCCTTCTTATTAGGTCCTGCACGGGTGGTGTCATACAGGTTTAAAAGCATATACTGTCAAGATGAAAAAGATCGCTAGTCAAGAACTGTTTAAATAAAGAAGCTTTACTGAACCCTAACTCTGACTGCAGGATCACATGACTCACTGTATTCACTAACACCCCTAAAGAAGCAACAATCTATGTAACACACTGATATATAAATGACATCCCTTTACAAAGTACTTAAAATTACACAGTCTGTCTTTTTGCTGCACATATCATGTAACTCTGTACAACAGAAAACAAAATCACCAGGAAAAGAATGAAACTGACATTAATTCAACAATAATATTGGCAATTAAGTGCAATCACTATATCTGAGCAGCTTCCTGATCAGTCTCCCAGTCCTAGAGTATTTACAAGTCACAGGTTTGCTGAACAGTCACTGATCTTGTTACACTCATTACTGTTCGCAACTTTAGAATCAGGCATATGGTGAATTTTCTTCAATTAGACATCACACATATTTGGAGGTTCATTCTTCATTTTAGACCATTCTTTCCTCTGCTAATAGCAATCAGGTTGAGCTCCAGAATCTGACAAATTAGGTGGATGCTTTCTACTTTTACAATATCAGTGTATCAAGGCATTGCACCAAGTAATGCTCCAGTAATTCTTAAGACCTAATCACTTTGCCATAAATTTGAGCTTTACTTCTCAGCACACCATGACTCATTCTCAATTCCTACCCCTTTCCTCAAAATGGAAATATTTCATGCTTGTCAAATTTGTACATTTCTGTGTGTTCGCTCTCACAGTAACTTTACAGCAGTAGTCTAGTCTACTATCTGGCACTAGCATGGAAAAAAACAGTAAGTAACTTTGATTTACAACAATGACCCATTGACAGCAAAGCTGTACATCCAGCTATAGGATGTACTGGTGTATTCTTGCAACAAGAATAGATAAGCATCTATCATACAGTGCTCACAATGAGAGCAATTTTCATGGTCTATTCCACTTGTCTAAAAACAGAGCACAAAAAGGTAACATTTGGCACAACTACACCTTTTGATAGCTTTATGCTTGATAGTAAAGATCAAGAACAGCTACAAGATAACTTGGTTATCAATAATTCTGGCACGTCTCTGACTATGACATGGAGTATTTAAAACTTGGATTAAAATCTTTCCTACACATTCTCCACTGGCATGAGTTAAAATCTGACTTGTTCAAGCTAGTCTGTAAGTTAAATGTGTTGTATTATTTTAATAAGGCTGTTGTTGCTGGTAATAAAAATAAATAAACCAAAAGTTTTAACAGCACAGGGGATATCTCTAAGCTTAAGATTTCCTGCAATTCAGTAAGATCTATAGATTTTGATGAATTACTGAACAAATTAAAGTTTACTCTCTTTTAGCCATTTCAGTTTTTAATGAAAAAAGTAACTTCATTCCTCCATTCATTAATAAGATTGTGAAGACATTTTTTGCCATATGTTGAATTTTAATACAGAAAATATTTACAGCGATTTTCTAAAGAATAAGAAAAACAGGTACTTACGTATTATCGCAACCACTTTTTGGGGGTGGCATACTTTACACTGTTTTCTGCAAAACTATGTCTGTTAATGGAAGAAGGGTACTGTAAACTGTTAACCAGTTTTGGGTCACACTGTGTTGCACATACGAACAGTAAACATGGCAAATTTGCTGTTTGCAGGTAGTGCCCTTGGCCAAAGTACACACATGACTGCTGCTTTACAGTCATCGTTAATGTTACAAGAAATTCCAACTCACCATGGTCTGAACAAGAGAAGTGCTGCTTTTCAAAGCCTGTGAAATGTGCTACTTACTACTCCTTACAGGCAAATGTACTTGTCAAGATCATTGCCGACCAAAACTCACCCCGTACACTCCTCAGTAGCTCACATTTCGTAAGATCAGAACTAGGAATGCAGGGTTTCTGATCCAGGGAAGGAGTGTGAATGTATGCTTTCTTGCTTACAGCTGCAATGTACAAACTAATTTATTGCCATGATTGCAAGTTCCGTGTGTTAGTTTTTCCCCATACTTCATGAATGAAGTTGGTTTCCCACTCTGAGTAGTACACATTCAGCAACATGTTCTGCAGTAAAGTAACCATCATTCTTGACCTCACTGACAAGGAGCAGGCATGTCAATCGCATTATTCATGACCGGACGTCAGTAAAGGACACTACATACAAACAGAAATGTTCCCCTTATTCCTCTTCCAAACCCATTAACAATATCAGGCAACACTTTACAGAAACTTTTAGAGTTAACAGACATAGTCAAACCTGAAGATTTATCGCATATTGCAAATGTGGTTGCGATAATACTTAAGTACCAAAAAAATAATAATTATGACAAAAAAGAATGAAAAACTTTGAACAGCTTGTCTAAAAGATTTATCATTAAAAACATACTGATTAAGGGAAAAATGTTAAGGGGTAAGTATGACAATGACCCTTTTGAGCAAGTTAATTGTACAATTTACATGAAAACACAAAAGGAATTGTATGACATACTTCTATTACGTTATTCTGAATCCAATGTAATAAATACAATTTTGCTGGATAAAACAGATTTCTGTTTACTTTCATTTTCCTAAAGTAGACACAAATTTGTTGAAGTTTTTTTTCTCTTGCTAAATGTTGGTATATGTTTTTGCATCAATTCTTACATAAAAAGATCAGATATTCAACTGATTTTTTTCTAAAATAAAGGATTTTACTTGAACAGAAAGGCATGTATTTGCTACCATCTGAAGTGCAGAGATACCATAAATCGCCTAAACATTTTTTTTTTTAGGCGATTCCTTTCCCTCTGCCTGCTGACCATTAAGCCTCCTCCTATTAGACTAGAGCCCATTTTTTCCCCAGCAGTGGAGAAATCCCCAGATCTGCTGGGATGACAGCGGTCTGAAGGGATCAATAATCAGGCACAGTTTATGAAGTTTGTTTTTTTCTATGAGATCATGTTTTGGCCAAGTCCATAACCTCAGAACGGGTCTATGTCAGAACACCGAAAAATCAAAAAATCGAACACTCACATGAGCGAATAATCAGGAACTCAAAATCACTACAGCCCCCCAACACCCCCCACTAAATATATATTCCTACTCCGAGATCGCACTACTGTGAGGAAAGAGCAAATATTCCAATCTTCACTGTACTGCGATCCAGAAAACTAAATATCGAATTCCTGATTTTTCGCTCATGTGAGCATTAGATTTTTTGATTTTTCGGTGTTCTAAAGTAGACCCCCTCAGAACTGGGTGGGAAGGATGGGCTACAAACTTCACTGTGGAACTTGTAATGCTACCATCTTCTGCGTATGTACTCCTGTGATTTTTAACATTGTCATAACACAAATTATTAGCATTAATTTGAATTGCTGTTTAGGTCACATTAATTCCTGTTATTAGGGTTTACATATCTGTAAGATAAGATTTTTTTAATCAGTTCTGATGAAGTCCCTGCACATTAATGGAACGAAAGTGCGTAACTTTACAAAATAAATTATTTTCTGTATGTTTTGGAGTTTTGATATTTTCTGAGTGAATCTGGAAGCTTTTTTCAGTCTCCTTGTTTACTGAGTGTCACTTGGGGTTTTGTCTTGGTTTATTGTTTGTTTAGACCCAAGGTTTTCTCTCTCTCTCTCTCTCTCCTTTTTGGTTCTTTATCCCTGTAAGCTCTTGGCACTGGCAACAATAAATTAAGGAACAGAGGCATTTTCTTGTTAGGATATTCCCCCAGTAGTAACAGAATTTTTTAATCTTTGATGGGCAACTGTACAGACAAAGAGCAAGGAATAGCAACGCATGCTCAGTCAGCACCTGAATAAGTTAATTCTGTTATGAGATAATTTAAAAATGTATATTTTTATACATCTGGTTTTCTTTGGGAATATGTGATTTAGTATTTTAGACATACTGATATTTTGATTTTTGTGTGCAAAAGGGGCACCCAGGTACTGAAGGACTTCCTTTGGGATATTACATCTGGTTTTAAGTTTACACATTTTCTGTACAGATGCTGTAATTTATTTGGAACTTATTCTTGCAGGTTGACCAGAGAAAATGAAAATCACCACTTTACAAAGAAAATCCAAGGGCACCTTAAGTTTCCCGAATGGCAGAACTTTTCATACTTCATATCTGATGTCTGTTCTTCCAAAGGCTGAATGTCAGCATGCAGTTTATGGGAGAATTTATTTTAATAAAGAGATTCAACTCAGTGGGTAGAGGAATAAAATCCTGACTGGGGCCCAGATGACCCATGTTCAAGCAGCTCAGGTACTGCAACTACTGGGCAGAGGAAGATGGGAAAATAAGTGGCCTTTTTGTGAGAGAAAGTGATGGTTTGGCTTGCACAACAGGAAGGGGTGTTATGAGGAGGATGTGGACTAGGTGCTCCCATGGCAGTGGTTCTAGCCCTTGGGTGTGTGTGATGGAGAGCATGCATCTAGGGAGGATGTAGAAGACCCTGCAGTGATGCAAGTGCCCAAATAAATCAACAGAGGAAGGGGCTTGAGCTACTGCAGCAGGGTAACACGATGAACATCACTTACATAGCCACTGCTACATCAGTGATTCCCAATTTGGGTGTCATAGCCTCATCCTTAGAGTCCCAAGGCAAAGTATGCAAGAAAACAACAGTTTTTTTTATTTATCCACTGTTTTTTGTTTTGCACTGTATACTTAAGTTGGCACAAACAGTCAATGAAACACTCTAGCATGAGGTCAAATACATCTGCATCACAATGCAGCGTGATAAAGGACTTTCAGTGCTGATCAGTAGGAAGTAGTGCATCTACCACTGGAAAAGTGGAAAACCTTAAGCGTGACCACTATGTCTGATCACCAGACAGCTGTGACTTTACAACAGGCATTTGCTAGGTAAGTGGATTAGACAACTATAATTCCATTTGTTTTACTTGCACTATAGTGCGGTAAATTTGTAGACCTTTTCAAAAACATGACATTGTGCACCACTAGGATATGTCAGTGTTTTATTACTCATTCTTCCATCTCCTTCTGTTTGCTGACTGCATTTTAAACTGCTGATATAAATTGTGTATGGTTAATGACTGAAGAACCTTACTTCAAATTTTGTTCTCCTATGTAAAATGCATCAAAGAACACAATGACCAAAGTAAGGTACTTTAAAAAAAAAATGTTTTTTGCAGGCGGTTAAGCTTCCGTGTGTCCCCCCATACCCCTGCAAACTTAAATACACAAACTGACATTGTGCCAACACTGGGAAAAGATACAATTCCTAGTATTCAGTAATTTCAGACTAATATTAGACTTTCTCTAACTCTGTTCAAGCTGCATTTCATTTGAACAGAGCTTATTTAAACCAAAACACGTGTGACACTTCGGTAAATACAGCACATTTTTTTTATCAACACTTAAGTACTCCTGCTGTTGTCTTTGGAAATTTGTTAGAAAACAGAAACATTTATGGTGAAGAACCCAATCTAGCATACCTGTCAACTGTCCAAACTCATATTTGTGGTCTGTTCCACATAAAAATTGTGGCTTTCTAGCAAATTACTCAGGACTGAAGTCATGAAATAATGACAATCATTTGAGTTTCAAACTTCATATCCTTCAGAAAAAGTATGCTAACACAAATCGTGTTATTCTATAGGATCATAGGAGATTACTAGGCTATTGGCCCTGAGACCCTTATAAGCCTAGCCAAGAGTTTAGCCCATGTTTAGACAAGTCAGCACCCGATGCCCCTGTCCAGCAGGGACACGGGTGGAACCCCAGGGGTATATTTTCGGTTTCCTATCCAGTTATCCGGGTTGTGCTTAAAAAGCAGTAAAGAGGTACTCTGCTTGACGTGGAAAGGGAGTTTAGATGGGGGAATCTTTGGGACACAAATCTGTCCCATCAAGTCCTGTTGATGTCACAGACCAGTTTGAGGCCGCGTGTGTGAGTTACTCCAGTGGAGCTCGACTTGCAGATATGCAGCAGTCCTATCAAGGTGGGGTCTGTGATCTCCTTGTATGCCAGGCAGAGGTCACCTCTAAGGAGTCTGTATGAAACTGAGTAGAGGGATAGGGCTTTTAGCCTATCTGTGTAAGGTATATGTTTTAGGCCCTGGATTCTTCTGGTGAGGAACCTCTGTGGTCTCTCCAGCTTCTGCATGTGCTTTGTGAGGTACATGCCGAAAGGGGCATTGTACTCAATAATGAGCCTTATAAGGGAAGAATACAGGAATGTTATGACCTCCTTGTCCCTGGATGAGATACCCTAACTTATGAGGTGGACCATGTAGAAGGCTTTCCGTACAATGGAAACAACATGGTGGTCAAAAGTCAGGTTGCTATCAACCTGGGTGCCCAAATCCCTCACGACTGATTGCGTGCTTAGGACATTGTTATTAATGTGATAATTTGTGGTGATGTCACTCTCCCCAAAGGGGAGGATGATGCATATTTTTGGTATTCAGCTTGAGGCCACGTTTCTGGCGCCAATTATTTGTCTGAGTAAGTCCTTCTTGGAGGATGGCTACATCACTAGGGGAAATTGATGGACAGCACCCAGCTTGCAGTCATATCCAAACTTAGTCAGCCATAGCCCACTGGTTTTGTACTGCACCTCAGAAAAGTATATCCCAAATAACAGAGGCCCCAGACTGAACCCTGGGGTATGCCACTTGTTACGGGTCTACTGCTTGAGGTGGCTTCCCCTATTTTGACTAGGTGGATTCTATCAGTGAATTCAAAAGCAAAAAATGGCCAGCACAAGCAGTGAGAGAGTAAATAACATTTGTATTTATTAACAAGACATACCGGTCTCAGCTACAAGCCTTTTTCAGTGTATTTGCATCCATTGTAGTAACACAACTTTTTAAATATATGGTGCACCAATCAAGCCATTCACCTCATGAATAATTCAACACATAGTATTTAAAGAGATACAATAAATTACACTCTTGTCCATGCTTGTAATGTCAAGACAAATTACAATATATTTCACATAAAGATGGGAACTGAATTCCTATCAACATAAAAATATATTATAACAGTATTATATAAAAATATTTCTCTAGTTGACAGCTAACAGATTTTATTAAAGTTGTTCATTTAGGCCAGGTGAAAAGAGACCACCAAGTTTAATGATCCATGTACATTCTTTATTGTTAAGAATATTGTGCCAACCAGCTTTCATATTTCTATTCCCTATGATTGTGTCAATAATAGTGAATTTAAAGCTTGCTGTTGAATGTTGTATAGAATGCTTATATAAAGCATTAGAGAGATTTTTATTTCTAATGCTACTTAAATGTTCAGATACAAGTAATTTAAGTGACTGAGAAGTTTGGCCGACATAAATGGCTGAACAAGTAGAGGTTGCAAGATATATAATCCAATCAGAACTGTGATTTGCAAAGAAATTGATGTAAAAAATTTTTGAGGTATTTCTTTTAGTAAATTCCTTAGTTTTATTAACATGCTTGCAAAAAGTGCAATGGCCACAAGGGATACAGCCAAACAAAGCCCCAACTTCAAGTGTCCCTTGTTGAAATGCATCAGACCATGAATTGTGTTTGTAATGATTCAGAAAACCCCCTAGTGTATTTCTTCTTCTGAATGAAAAATGACACTTGTCCCAGCATATTCAAAAGACATTTATCTGCCATTAAAATATTCCACTGTTTATGGATCAAATTAATAAACCTGTGTGTATTGCATGCATACATTGTATTGAATCTGATGGCATCATAATTCTCTCTATTACGCTGTTGATATTGTAAAAAATTATTCCTGTCCTGGATATGTGCTGATGTACTAGCCTGAATAACGTGATGTCCATTATAGCCCCTATTACAAAATCTAGTTATGAGATCTTGCTTTTGATTTTCAAAAGCCTCTATACTAGAACAGATACAACATATCCTAAGGAATTGAGATTTAGGAATATTGCTTATAATGTGTTTCGGATGGCAACTAGAAGCAAGTAATAAGCTGTTAGAACTTGGTTGTTTTCTGTAAACATCACTAGATAGAGTACCATTATTTAAACAGGTTATTTGGATATTCAAAAAAGAAATACAATTTACATCATAGTGGACTGTAAATTCTATACCCCACTTATTTTCATTAAGACAGCTGACAAATTCTTGGGAGATATCCTGGATCAGCTCTCCAAATGAGCCAACAATCGTCAAGATATCTTCTCCAAATATCAGTTTCATCTAGAAATAAATTATGGTTGTAATCCTAAATACTTTGTTGTTCCAAATAACCCATGAATAAATCTGCATAGATGGGTGCAAAAGATGCACCCATGGCAGTACTCTTTAGCTGTAGATAACACTTGTGATTGAAACAGAACACATTTTTAGTTAAAACATGCTGTGCTAGACATACCAAAAACATATTAAAGCTAGAGAAATTTTATCCAACCAGTACTGTAAGGCAGTCAAATCTGCCCAATGGGGTATACTCGTATATAATGATTTAATATCTAACATACACATAATCCATCCTGGTTCTAGCTGGGAGTCCGAGATAATACTCAGAAATTGAGTAGTGTCTTGAATTCTAGCTCTGGTACCTTTAAGTAGAGGCTTTAGGTAAACGGTCAAAAAAGCAGAAGATCCATGACCAGATATTATTGGTCTACTAGATGGGACTTGTGGATTTTTGTGGATTTTGGGGAGCAGATATAAACGCTGTGGTAAAGGATCTGAAACAGTTAAATGGCTTAAAGTTTATTAATTATGCCCTCACTTAGAGCTAGCTGTAAAAAAACTGTCAATTTCTTATTTGAACTTATAAGTAGGATCAATAACCATTATTGGTATAAAACCTACCATCAGAAAGTTGTTTATCCGCTTCTGCCAAATACATGGACCGAACAAGAACCACCACTCCACCGCCTTTGTCAGCCGGAATAATGACTAGATTTCTATTGCGCCGAAGATTATCAAGTGTATGTGTTTCCGCAACCATTAAATTATGCCACCCTTGTGTGGTGTATAAAGCAGAAGAAAAATGCAAATCTTTAAGAATACATTTTTTGGAAAATGTCCACATGTTTATTAGCTGGAGGAATAAATGGGGACTTATGAAATCTACAACTGAATTGTGAATCATGAATAGGTGCAGATTTTTCAAAAAACAGTTTCAGATTTAAATTTATGCAGAATGATAAAACATCATTAACAAAATCTTGTTCAACTGCAGCACCACTGGTACCAAGTTCAGACCTTTATTGAGTAATTTTATCTCAGCATCGGACAAACTAACCGAAGAAATATTATAGCAATAACCCACTCCTGGGTGTGGGTAATGCTGGATTTACCCATGGTTGGTGTGGTTTGGTCACGAGGGTGAAGCCTGAGTGGCCAAACAAAGCCAACCGTGGGTAAATCCAGCATTACCCACACCCAGAAGTGGGTTATTGCTATTATATAATGACATTATTTAAGAAACAAAATAATTACTTTTCTTAAATAATGGCATTGTATAATGCCTCCTTGCTGCCCTTCCGCAGCTGTCTGGTATTCTGCGGCAGTTCTGATGTACTGCGCATGCGTATGCCCACGCAGTACATCAGAGCTGTGGGCAAAAGCAACGGAGAAAGCAAGATCTCCTTTGCTTTTTAGAAACTGTTTCGCTAGGTTAAATTTGTTTAACATAGCGAGACAGCTTTAAAAAAAAGCAACGGAGAATCTCCATTGTTTTTTTAAAGCTGTCTTGCTATGTTAAACCCATTTAACATAGTGAGACAGTTTTGAAAAAAGCAACGGAGAAAGCAAGATCTCCGTTGCTTTTTACAAATTGTCTTGCTATGTTAAAGGAGTTTAACATAGTGAGACAGCTTTAAAAAAAGCAACGGAGAATCTCCGTTGCTGTTTTTAAAGCTGTCTTCGTATGTTTAACTCATTTAACATAGCGAGAGGTAGAAGCAACGGAGATCTTGTCTCCGTTGCTGTAAGGAGTTATAGTAATGGAAAAAGTCCGGGCGACCGGACCTTTTTCCATTACTATAACTCAGATTTACAATGTGCACGCTGCCAATCAGCGTGCATGTTTTTGAATATTAATGGGGGGTCATTGTATAATATGCATGTTACCATGCCCAACTAACAGGGGATCAAAAGATGGAGTAATGTCTCTAATGAGCCTGCTTGATCGATGTTTTCTGCCACGCCTCCTTCTGGCCTTAAAGGGTTAGATGTGATAGATTGACTATTGCTTACTGTAAAAGTGACACTGCGTCTTTTTTTTTTTTCGGTGACCCCTCTTTATGATCTGATTCAGTATCAATATATGAAGACGAATCATCTCCAGAAGTGCCACTGGTGGACAAATTAATTTGCTTTTTTAAAATGGATTTGGGTTGCTTCCTTTTGGTTTCCACATTCAAATTGTCTTGTTTGGAAAACTGGACTCTTTTATATTGATCAAATGGTCTACCCAAATTATAATCTCATTAATCCCTGTTGTGTTTTCAAAATTTTCTATTTTTTAACTGTGTTTCAAAGTCAATTAAATCTTTAGTTAGCTTCTGAAATAGTAACTTATATAAAGGGTGACTCTCCATTTGTTTGGCCTCCTCACACACTTGGGTTACTTCTGATATGGAACTAACTATTCTTCGTTCATAAAAAGACTGTACAATTTCCACAAATTGGGAAGAGGCATGTTGCTGTGCCATTGCCCATTCTGTAGTTAATGTATCATCACCCTGTCCAACTAATGGTTGCAATCTAATACGTAACCCTCTGGGTGTGATGTCTTGAAGTTTATATGCCTTAACTAATCATAAATGCTGCACATTAAATCTAAGATTTTTCATTGATTTGGTCAATGTGGAAAAAATGTTTGTACATTGAACTGTGGAACTGAAATTCTCAGATCTACTGCACTCATTATCAAGACCAAAAACCTGGAGATCTTCCTTGTCAGCAGACAGGCTCCATAATATTGTAAGCAAATCCATAGTATAGAGTCCAATTAGGATCAATTGTAATGAATTTCTAATGAATTAAATAATTTCCCACTAACTAAATACGAATATTTACTGGTCTAAAAAACATGAAAGAGAAAATGTATATAGATCCACATATACACAGCACTCTAACATACCACCATTTGTACACACATGAAAAAATATTTACTAGTGAATATCTTGATATATAGAACATCAAATATTTTGTCACAAATGACACATCACCTGTTAAACTACTACTCAATAGTACTGACATGAATTAAAAAAAAACACTATTCATGCAGCAATTCTGCTCAACGTGTATATTATCAAAAGATATATTCACACCAATATTCACCAAGATATACAGAAATAACACTATTTATGTAGCAATTCTGCTCCACATGTGTAGTGTATTATCTACCATATGAGAGTTTTAACCATTACGATTGATTTCCTAATTGGGCACTATAGCTTTAATATGTTTTTGGTATGTCTAGCAGAGCACATTTTAACTACAAATGTGTTCTATTTCGATGACGTGTTATCTACAGCTAAAGGGTACTGCGATGGGTGCATCTTTTGCACCTATCTATGCAGATTTATTTATGGGTTATTTGGAACAAATTATTTATGATTACAACCATAATTTATTTCTAGATGAAGCTGATATTTGGAGAAGATGTCTTGATGATTGTTGGCTCATTTGGAGAGCTGATCCAGGATATCTCCAAGAATTTGTCAACTATCTTAATGAAAATAAGTGGGGTATAGAATTGACAGTCCACTATGATGTAAATTGTATATCTTTTTTGGATGTCCAAATAACCCATTTAGATGATAGTACTCTATCTAGTGATGTTTACAGAAAACAACAACCAAGTTCTAACAGCTTATTACTTGCTTCTAGTTGCCATCTGAAACACATTATATGCAATATTCCTAAATCTCAATTCCTTAGGATACGTTATATCTGTTCTAGTGCGGAGGCATTTGAAAATCAAAAGCAAGATCTCATAACTAGATTTTGTAATAGGGGCTACAATAGACATCAGGTTATTCAGGCTGGGGGGGTGGAGCCTGAATGGCTAACTGAAAGCAGCAGTATTTTAGAGCTCCATATAACTAGTTAAATAAGACAGGAAAAAATATTCTTTTTTTCTTCTTCAAAGTATAAAATCTTATAGATAAAGGACTAATTTACATAATTAGAAACTTTGGTGAAGTTTTACAAATAATTTCCTGTCAAAAAGCTTTGAGATATATTCACTTGTTAAAATGAGCAACACAAGGAATTCTCACCAGGATGCTGCCTTAAAGAAGGAACTACAACAGATGACATCTACCCTGCAGGAGTTTGTCTTTGAAGATGGATGATTTTAAAGAGAACCTAGAAAATCTTAAAACAAACAGTCAAAAGCAGGCTGACACCCTCAAGGAAATGCTACACCACCACCAGACAAGGATAACAGGAATAGGTGTTTCTCTAAATGACTTAGAAAGCAGATTTAAGGAAGAGAAAACACAGAAAGAACTGCTTCTTAAACAAAACACTTGGTTGGTTAATAAAGTAGATGACTTGGAAAATAGGGAGAGGAGAAATAACATCAGGATTTTCGGATTACCTAAAAACACAGAAGGTGAGGATATTATTTCCTTTTTATCAAGCTGGATCCCTGACTTTTTAAATTTAAAAGAAGGCCTTTCCTTTGGCATTGAAAGGGTGCACAGAGCTCTTGGGAAACCTGCCACAAACTCAAACTCTCCTCCTAGGTCAATAATTATCAAATTTCTTTCATACTTGGACAAGGAACTGATTTTAAGATCTGCTTAGAGGAAGGCACCTCTAAAATATAAACAGAGCCTGATAAGATTTGATAACGACTATTCATCTAGAATAATGGAACAAAGGAAAAAAGTGTGGCCAATGATAACGTTTCTGAAACAAAATAACATCAAGGCACAACTTGCATATCCAGCTAAGATAAGAATACTGTATGCCAACGAGACGAGGACTTTTATTGACTTAGAGGAAGCCTCTTCATTTATTAAAACTAATAATGTGATTACTTTACCAGAAGATATGGATTGGATGTCACCTTCTCTCAAGAGAACAAAAGAAACAAATGTCTGGACAGACGTCAAAAAGAAGAAGCAAAAGACTGATACTGTTACAGCCAAATCTCTCAAAGCATCTACTATGATATGAATTGTTTTAACATTACTTTAAAGGACCAATTTTACTGTTTGGAATTTTAAAACAAAGGTAACTAACTACTGGAATCTTTATCTATATTTTTTGAAAACAGATGACACATGAGAGTTTTCACATTACCTCAGGTATGTAAAATGGTACTTTTCCTTCACAGAAGGACAGTTATATAGCACATAAAATATTTATACTGCAAATCAATATACATAGTATGGGTGTATTTTCTCTTAATTTTCTCTTTTCTTTCTCTCTCTCTTCTTTCTTTTCTTATTATTTATTTTAACTACATCTTGTCTCCCTTTCTAAATTCTCTCCTATTTACTATACTAATATAGTTTGTATATATTTAATAACTCAGTATCTATACATAGATAAATAATAGTCTGAAATAATCTAGTTTTAAGGTAGAATAATTGGAATAGTGAACTTAATTGTTATTACGATGTTGTTTGTCTTTCGGCTTTTTCCCAGTAAGGGGTCGCCACAGCGGAACTCTGGTCCGCTAACGACTGGCAGTAGATTTTTACGAAATGCCGAAGTGCCAGCTTGACGCCCAACCTTCAACGAAGGCATGCCCATTTATGCACGCATGTCTTTCGAACGCTACCCAACCGCGGGGAGGACATGCAGACTCCACACAGAAGGCACTCCCAAGCCACGCCGAGAATTGAACGGGAGAACCTCTTGCTGTGAGGTAACAATGCTACCACCGTATCACCGCGGCATTATATTTATTAAATTAATGATAGTCACTGTTATGCTTATTGGGATTGGGGCCATGTTGGTGATTAACTCTGAAATGTTCCATTCATGTACATATGTCCTTTGAATTATTTTCTTTTAGTATTAACAAATATATTTTTAAAAAAAGGAGGGAAAAATGTCCAGTTGGTTAAGAGAAGTGAAGCTTTCTTCACATTCTATTTGCGTTACGACAAAAACAAACTGATAAAAACAACTCAGGTTACCAACTCCAAAAAACAGCTTGAACTCCAAAAAAACCTCGCTTACAGCTCCCAAACACAGTAAATAACCGTGAACGAATGTAAAAGTTGTTGATTTATTAAGCATTCTTTTTAAAATCCTTTTTTCCGAAAGTACACCTTACTCAACTTCATCAGATACACGTCTTAATAAAAAGAAATACAAATTATTACAACTAGGCACTCTTTTTAACTCTAAACTAGAACTCATGCTAAACACCTTCATTACTATTATTGGTTGAATGTGTGCAGAATCACTGCGTTTAAAAATTTAAAGATACATTGTAGTGTTTCTATTTGTTACAAACATATTGTCATTTCCATAAAACCACATAACTCATACTGGAAGTGTACCAAACAATAGTACAACTGTTTACTACCAACTATATAAAGAATTGTACATATATTTAAAACTTATATGTGTAAGTATACATATATTAAAACGTTTTACATGTTTTAAAAGTGACCTCCTGTTCACTACAAGCTGTAAAACATTTTTTTATCCTACTTACGGGGCATCAAACAATTAACCAACATATCTCAGATTACAAGTGAAGAAAAGTGTAGCTTCCCATCACTCTGAAAACATCCGAATGTTACTACATTATATTACGCATATATTCATTTTGTTTTATTTTTTATTTATGTTTTCACCTATCCTTGAAAACAAAATAATGTAAAAACTATAAATATTCCGTATTGTAAACATGCTACAAAAGGTTATTAATACTTAGTTATATACATAATTATATATACTAAACATTTCATAAGTATGTTTATATCTCCCCAAAAATAAAAGTAAACAAGTGTTATACTTAAACTACTCATTCCTAAATCTTATTACTTGAAAGGAAAGGAAAAATCACAATGAAGCTAATTACAAAAATATAAAACTATATATATATGAACTAAAACGAAAACACACAATTATACTAGGGAATAAATAACACGGACGGCGGTATGTACAGAATATGTCAGCTACTAGACCTACATACAAACTGGGGTTCTACCCATTACTACTAGACACTTAATGGAATCAACACAAAATGTATATATATAAAAAATGAATATAAATATATTACCTAAACAGGTAAAAATGATACATGTAAAAAGCATAAGTAATGCATAATACTTCTAGTCACTCAAATTATTGCGGATTCCAATAGTGGATAACTCTACTCATCAGAGAAAATATATGTGATGTTATCTGGCCAAATTCTTCAAACGTAATATACACATAATTGAGCTCAATTCATTAATACCTGGATAGTGACAGGCACTGAGTCTCAGTTGCAAGATTAGTTTACTTCTTTCCAATCTGAGTGACTCTGGTTCCCCCTCGACCATCACTGTCTAGTTGTTGGATAACCCTAAAGTTGAACTGATGCCCTGGATTCTCGTTGGTATGTCTAGCCAGTGCGTTTTCAAGTTTGTTTTTATTAATACAATACATGTGTTCATAAATTCTTTCACATAACTTTCTATCGGTCTTGCCGATATAGAAAGCTGGACATAAAACACACTTAGCTAAATAAATGACTTGTTTACTTTGGCAGTTAAATTTGCCCTTCATTTTGAATTTCCTATTTCTAATTTCAAAACTACTACCCACATCTATGTACTTACAAAAACGGCACATGTAACATTTAAACATGCTGTCTCTGCTACTTGGTGCCTTGGTTTTAGCCTCCAAAATTGACTTCAGATTACAACCTCATCTAAATACTACTTTGGGAAACTCTGGGAAGAGGGATCTAAATTGCCCATATATATATAACCAATATTGGTTAATAAAGTAGATGACTTGGAAAATAAGGAGAGGAGAAATAACATCAGGATTTTCGGATTACCTAAAAACACAGAAGGTGAGGATATTATTTCCTTTTTATCAAGCTGGATCCCTGACTTTTTAAATTTAAAAGAAGGCCTTTCCTTTGGCATTGACAGGGTGCACAGAGCTCTTGGGAAACCTGCCACTAACTCAAACTCTCCACCTAGGTCAATAATTATCAAATTTTTTTCATACTTGGACAAGGAACTGATTTTAAGATCTGCTTGGAGGAAGGCACCTCTAAAATATAAAGAGAGCCTGATAAGATTTGATAATGACTATTCATCTAGAATAATGGAACAAAGGAAAAAAGTGTGGCCAATGATAAAGTTTTTGAAATAAAATAACATCAAGACACAACTTGCATATCCAGCTAAGATAAGAATACTGTATGCCAACGAGATGAGGACTTTTATTGACTTAGTGGAAACCTCTTCATTTATTAAAACTAATAATGTGATTACTTTACCAGAAGATATGGATTGGATGTCACCTTCTCTCAAGAGAAAAAAAGAAACAAATGTCTAGACAGACGTCAAAAAGAAGAAGCAAAAGAATGATACTGTTACAGCCAAATCTCTCAAAGCATCTACTATGATATGAATTGTTTTAACATTACTTTAAAGGACCAATTTTACTGCTTGGAATTTTAAAACAAAGGTAACTAACTACTGGAATCTTTATCTATATTTTTTGAAAACAGATGACACATGAGAGTTTTCACATTACCTCAGGTATGTAAAAACAGGGTACTTTTCTTTCACAGAAGGAGGGTTATATAGCACATAAAATATTTATACTGTAAATCAACATACATAGTATGTGTGTATTTTCTTTTAATTTTCTCTTTCCTTTCTCTCTCTTCTCTCTTTTCTTATTATTTATTTTAACTACATCTTGTCTCCCTTTCTAAATTCTCTCCTATTTACTATACTAATATAGTCTGTATATATTTAATAACTCAGTACCTATACATAGATAAATAATAGTCTACAATAATCTAGTTTTAAGGTAGAATAATTGGAATAGTGAACTTAATTGTTATTACGATGTTGTCTGTTGTTTGTCTTTCGGCTTTTTCCTGGTAAGGGGTCGCCACAGCGAACTCCGGTCTGCTAATGATTGGCAGTAGATTTTTACGAAAAGCCGAGGTGCCAGCTCGATGCCCAACCTTCAACGAAGGCATGCCCATTTACGCACGCATGTTTTTCGAACGCGACCCAACCGCGGGGAGGACATGCAGACTCCACACAGAAGGCACTCCCAAGCCACGCCGAGAATCGAACGGAAGAACCTCTTGCTGTGAGGTAACAACGCTACCGCCGTACCACCGCGGAATTATATTTATTACATTAATGATAGTCACTGTTATGCTTATTGGGATTGGGGACATGTACGTGATTAACTCTGACATGTTCCATTCATGTACATATGTCCTTTGAATTCTTTTCTTTTAGTATTAACAAATATATTTAAAAAAAGGAGGGAAAAATGTCCTCTTGGTTAAGAGAAGTGAAGCTTTCTTCACATTCTATTTGTGTTGCCATAGCAACAGTAAACTGCTACAGTTTCTAAGGACACTGTGAACCTGCGAATTGCATTTAGCCTCACAGATAACAAATAATAAGAAAACGTAATGTTGTTTAGTTATTAAAATGAAAAACAACCTAAGCAAAGTAAAATAAATACATAATAGGACTATTTGTAAATATTTTATGATTTATCCTCATCATCATCATCTTCTTCTTTTGGCTGTTCCCGTTAGGGGTCGCCACAGCAGATCATCTGTTTCCATTTCTTCCTGTCCTCTGCATCATGCTCTTTCACACCAACCGCCTGCATGTCCTCTCTCACCACATCCATAAACCTTATCTTAGGCCTTCCTCTTTTCCTGTTACCTGGCAGCTCCATCCTTAGCATCCTTTTCCCAATATACCCAACATCCCTCCTCAGCACATGTCCAAACCAACGCAATCTCGCCTCTCTTGCTTTGTCTCCAAACTGTCCAACCTGAGCTGACCCTCTAATATACTGATTCCTCATCCTGTCCATCCTAGTCACACCCAGTGCAAATCTTAACATTTTTAACTCTGCCACATCCAGCTCTGACTCCTGCCTTTTCGTCAATGCTACCGTCTCCAACCCATATAACATAGCTGGTCTCACTACCCTCTTGTAGACCTTCCCTTTCACTCTTACTGGTACCCGTCTGTCACAAATCACTCCTGACACTCTTCTCCACCCATTCCACCCTGCCTGTACTCTCCTCTTCACCTCTCTTCCACACTCACCATTACTCTGAACTGTTGATCCCAAGTACTTAAACTCATCCACCTTTACCAACTCTACTCCCTGCATCCTCACCATTCCTCTACCCTCCCTCTCATTTACACATATGTATTCTGTTTTAGCCCTGCTGACCTTCATTCCTCTCCTCTTAAAAGCATATGTCCACCTCTCCAGGGTCTCCTCAACCTGGTCCCTACTCTCACTACATATCACAATGTCATCTGCAAACATGATTTATCCTCATAGGACTATATATTCCTGGAAACACAACTGAAATGTTCCCAAACTACATGTGCACTTAAATGTAGCTGCTTGATTAAAAGTTTACCATGCTGATTTCACAAGCTGTCAAGGGTCTCAAACAGATGCCATATACTGCTCCAGCTCTACTCAGTTGCATACCGCCTACTTCGAGGCGATCTATGCCTGACATACAAAGCTATGTCAAATCCAGAATTAATGGACATGCTCTACCTCAGTAAATCTAAATCCCTTAGAGCCACACGCTCGAGGGACTTGAACCTCAGCACAGAAATAAATAGAACTTGCTGGAGGGACAGGTTCATAACCCAGAGGCTCCTCGGGCTCTGGAATAGAATTCCAGTTCATGTGAGGCAGAGCACCTCACTGAATCTCTTCAAGAAGAATCTCGATAAGTGGATGGGGGATCGTAGGTTTGTCCCAGGGATTACTCCTGTGTCACTATTAGACAGAGGCACAGTAAACTAAACCTTAAAGGGCACAGTATACTCAAATCAAGGGGTGGCGTAAGCCATACTGAATTGGGCTAGGCTTATAATTGCCCCAGGGCAGATAGCCTAGTATGAACCTATGAACCTATGAACCTATGACAGTCTCTAGAGCACATGAAAAGATACATATTACGTTTTGCAACATGTTATCTTTAATGAATAACCCACACCTGGGTGTGGGTAATGCTGGATTTACCCACGGTTGGTGTGGTTTGGTCATCAGGGCGAAGCCCGACTGACCAAACAAAGACAACCGTGGGTAAATCCAGCATTATCCTCACCCAGAAGTGGGTTATTGCTATTATACAATGACATTATTTAAGAAAAAAATACTTACTTTTCTTAAATAATGTCCTTCCACCGCTGGACAGCTCCGCTTTGCCATTGCTGATGTACTGCGCATGGGTTTGGAAGTTGCGTTCCCAAGCATACCCAGTACATCAGTGCTCGGGAAAGTACGCAATGGATAAAAGAAGATCTTCGTTGCTCCATTTTTCTGTAATTTCTTTTTTTTTTTTTTTATATTGGTTTGTGGCAATTTAGGGGCAGGAGAGCTGCACTCCTGACTTTGCACATACAAGAAAGACAGCTTGAAGAAAATACAAGGGAAATCAGGTACGTGTATTTAATTTTAAATACCTTACCTGATTTTCCTTCTGTTTTCTTCATGCTGTCTTTCTCGTATGTGCGGAGTTGGGACTAGAGCTTTATTTTTTTTAATAATAAAAAAATAAATTAAAACTTGGACAATATACCAACGGAAAAAAAGTCCGGGCGACCAGACTTTTTCCGTTGGTATATTGTCGGATTTACAACGGGCACGCTGGCCAATCAGCATGCACGTTTTGGAATAGTAATGGCCAGTCATTGTATAATTGCAGTTACCTCACACTCTGTACAAACTCACTTGGCAACTGATAGCTATTCATTTAAAATATCAGTTTAAATATTAAATGTGCCCTTGAAATGCTATTGACATTTTGACAAAATATAATCTGAACTGTAAAATGAATGACTTGAAAGAAGTGAAGTAATGCATAGATTTCAAAGACAGTTCTTGACACTACAGTACAACTAAAATGTATATTCAGAAGGAAATATTGAAATGTTTTAGTCTTCCAGTTAAAATAGCTTACTGTCAACATTTTGCGATATCAGAAAGTTTGAAGAGCTAGGAAATTACTATTATTTGTCTTTATAATGATTATTAGACAGAGGTTAGACTCTGCTTTGTTTAATGAATTGTGACATGTTTATGAGGAAAAGTGGACTCAATTAGATGTTATTACAACAGTTATTAGATTAATGGTAGACACTGTTATGCTTAATGGGTTACGGGGCATGTTAGCGATTAACTCTGAAATGTTTCGTTTATATACATACTGTCAGTTGAATTATTTCCTATAATATTAACATAATATATAAAAGGACGGAAAATGTACTGTTACTTGTGAGAAGTGAAGCTTTCTTTACATTCTATCAGCCTCGTGAACTATTTCAGTTTTTTTTTTAAACACTCATTGATTAGGACCCGCTATATTTGAGTTGTCCTGGCAACAGAAAACAACTGTGTCAGTTTCTATGGTCTTTGTGAATCTGCAAAGTGCATTTAGCCTCACAAATAACAAATAACAAAAAAGTAATGTTGTTTAGCTATTAAACTGAATTACAATTTTAGGAAGGGTAAATTAGATAACTTAATAGAACAACTTGTAAATACTTTATAAATTACTCACATTGGACTTGCACATTCCTGCAAACTCAACTGAAATGTCCCCAAATTAATTGTGAACTTAAATTAAACTGCCTGATTAATAAGCATAACTTACTTTAACAACCTGAATCCATAAGCTATCTGCTCTATATATGCTACATTATATATGTCTCTTGCATATGACAGTCTCTAGAGCACACGAAAAAATACATATTATTTTTGCAACATACTATATTTGCACTAACCATACATTCTAAACTAACTCAAATGGCAACTGACAAGTTATTTACTTGAAACATCAGTCTAAATATTAATTGTGCCCTTGAAATATTGTTGCCGTTTTGACAAAACAAAACCTGAATTGAAGAAGTGAAGTATTTCAGATTTCAAACACAGCTATTGACACTACAATACAAGTAGAAATGCATACATGCAAGAAAAAATTGAAATGCTTTACACTTTTAGTTAAATAGCTTATTGTTAACTTTTTGCTTTATCAGAAAATTTGAAGAGCTAGGAAATTATTTCTAATTTGTCTTTATGTTTACTAAAGTGATGTTAGTCACTGACTTGTTTAATGGATTGCGAGTCATGAACAAGACGGACTACTGAATGTTATTTCTGTTTACCTACGTTTGCTGAATTTATTTTATTAGTACAGATTTAAAACAAGGGAAAGAAAGGGAAGGGAAATCTCGGTTTCTGGTCAAGGGAGGAGAGGCTTAAGAGTATTCTAACTGCCCAGAGAACTCTCTAAGATGCTCTAAATACTATCTGATTAATACTTACCTAAGGTAAGTCTTGATTACCATATGGGTACCTACACATTCATTCTAGACCTGATGTTATTACCCATTCTGGAAGCAGGAGGTGCCCTATGCAGGGTTGGAATTGGCAGGGTGATCATAGTTCATTCTTAGACTCTGCTTTGTAAATCTATAAATATGTAAAAACACTGCATACTAGAATGTAGGGCACCTCTACTCAGAGTCAGGATACCACTGATAAGTCATGTCTTTTCTCAAGTGTAAGTTGAAGTTGATGAGCCAAAGAGTGGGAAAGTAAAGGAAGAAAGTACACCTACAATAAATTCATATTTCACTGGTAATCACTCATTGTCTCCTACAGAGTCCTTTTAGTCAAATTATTTTAGCAATAATCTATTTGTTGTTGGCTTATTTAATGTATGCTCCTCTGTTGCATTTCATTTATCCAAAATGACATATCTGACATGTTTGGGATCTCTTAAGGTTAACTAAATATTGGATATTTTCTAAGTCAACATAAAAAGAAGTTATGTCTTACCATAACATATCATCTGTATTGTTGATCCTCATTCAGTCATTATGCCTGGGTTATCGGTTCCGACCTCGGAACCGAGCCGGCCATCTTCCAAGCTCGCGACAGCCACAAACTCTCGAGCTAAACTCTTACCCACAATTCCCCTCTCACAGTTACCTCAGATTGAGTTTGCAAGTCAAAGAAAGTAGAGGCTACCTCTGGTCAAAGGACCTAACTGAACCGGATGATGAGATCCACTAAAAACCTCAGGAGGGGAAGGAGGGAGGGTTGTAATGAATGAACGAGGATCAACAATACAGATGGAACGTTATGATAAGACATAACTTCTTTATGTGATATTGTTAATCCTCGTTCATTCCTTACGCCTGGGACAGAGTCCCCAGCTACCTTTATTCTTGGGAGGCTCTCATGGAAGGACATACCTGAGTACCACTGAACCAAAGGATGCTCTTCCTCTGGAGGCCAAATCCAATTTGTAATGGCTGAGGTCTAGCCCAAGTTGCAGCTGCACAAATGTCAGGTAAAGAAGCTCTAGCATGGAAGGCAGCAGAAGTTGCTACCGATCTAGTGGAATGAGCCCTTACAGTTGTAGTCAGAGGGATATTGTGAGTTTTGTGAATAAATGTTACACAGTCTTTTAACCATCTAGCCAATGTGACCTTAGTAACAGCACATCCAAGTCTAAGCCCAGAATAGGCCAGGAATAGCTGATCTGATTTGCGAGAAGCCTTAGTTCTGTCCTGCTAGAAACAAATTTGCCTGTGAATGTCTAGGGTATTTAGACAATACTCACCTCTGTTAGAATGACTGGGAAAGAACACTGGCAATTCAATGGTTTGGTTAATGGACATTTCAGAGATCACTTTTGGCAGAAAGGAAGGATTAGTTCTCAATGACACACTATCTTTATGAAAGATCAAGTAAGGTTGTTTGATGTATAGAGCTTGAAGTTCAGAGATATGTCTGGCAGAAGTAATGGCGACCAAGAACAAAGTTTTCCAAGAAAGAAACTTGAGGTTGTATGAAGAAGCTGGTTCAAAAGGAGACGTCAAAGCTTGCAGGACTAATGACAGGTCCCATGGCTGGATAGGTTCTCTAAAAGGGGGTTTCAAATGATTTACGCCTTTTAGAAAGGTCTTGCATAATTTGTGTGACATAAGGGAAGAGTCATGGACACCATTGTGAAAATTAGATATTGTGGCCAAATGAACTCGAATGGTAAAAGCAAATAGGCCAGATTGGAATAAACTTGACAGGTATTCCAGTACTACTGGCACTGGTGCTGAAAAAGGGTCTATCCATTTTTCCTTCAGCCAAATGATAAACCTTTTCCACTTGCTGAGATAAGTAGTTCTGGTGGAAGACTTATGAGATGCAATAAGAATGTCACGTACTGGGGAAGAAAGATCAGTCTGCCTGGCAAATCACCGGAAGTGGATGAGCCAAGCTGTGAGCTTCAGGCTGTTAAGGTTGGGGTGAATCAGGTTCTGCGGATGGGAGATCAAGTCCGGAGTTGGCTCGAGAATCCATGGTTGCTCTAGCAGGTGAGACCATAGGAAGGGGAACCAAATTTGACGAGGCCAATATGGCGCTATGAGGATTATCTTGCGCTTCAACCGGCGGGCTTTCTTCAGGAACTGGGGAATGAGAGGAAGAGGGGGAAAGGCATAAAGCAGACCCGAGGGCCAATCGTGGACTAGAGCGTCCCTGGGTGACTGTCCCAGAGGGGGAATCAGGGTGAAGTAATTGCTGCATTTGTAGTTGGTAAGGGATGTAAAGAGGTCGCAGCAAAGGGAGACCCCAGCGGTTGAAAATCTCTGCCACTGTAAGAGGATTCAGAGACCACTCTTGTGGTTGCAGAATGCACCTGCTCAATCTGTCTGCTATCACGTTGGAACTCCCGGGAATGTGTGTTGCTATCACAAAGTGGTTGGTAGCCATCGTCCATTGCCATATCTTCATGGCCTCTCGAGAAAGTGGGTAGGATTTGGTTCCGCCTTGTTTGTTGATGTACCAGACTACAGCCATGTTATCCAATTGTATTGCAATAGTCCCTGACGGGAGGAGGAGATGAAATGCTTGCAACACTAGAAGCACCACCCTCAGTTTTAGGACATTTATATGCAGATGGGCCTCTAGTTCTGACCACGTGCCTTGGACCGTCTTCCCCTGAAAAAGCCCCACCCCATCAGGGAGGCATCCGTGTTCACTGTGGCTTTGGGCTGTTGGGGTGTGAAGGGGAGAGACCATTGTGACGGGTTCTGCGACATCCACCAAATCAAGTCTTGTTTGTATCTCTAAGTCACCCGAATCTGGGATGATAGAGGAAACGGAAAAGGCTGCCACTGGGTGAGAAGAAACCATTGTAAAAGCCTCATGTGGAATCTCGCAAGGGGGACAATGGTGATGGAAGCTGCCATGGAACCAAACAGCTGGAGGACAGAATGTGCTGTGGATCTTTCCCTTGAGAGGATGGGTATGAGTTGTTATTTTATCCTTAAAATTCTGTACTCTGGAATCAATGCCACGCAGTTCCTTGTATCCAACAGGACCCCAATGAATTCTATGGATTGGGATGGGGATAGGTTTGAGTTTTGCCAGTTTATAGTTACACCTATCCTTTCTGCGGTGTGAAGAGAGTATGCCAAGGCTTCTTCTAATAGATGTCTGGTGGGGGCAGTGATGAGCCAGTCATCTAGGTATGGAAACACCCAAAATCCTTGCAGTTGCAGGTGAGCTGTGCCAACTGCCATGCACTTTGTGAACACTCTGGGGGCTGCAGAGAGTCCGAAGGGCAGTACTCAGAATTGGTAATGACTGGCTCCCGCATGGAAGCGAAGGAATCTTCTCGATGGTCTGTCCACCTTTACGTAGTAGTACGCATCTTGAAGATGTATAGAGCGCATCCAATCGCCTGCCTCCAAGAGTGGGAGGATAGACTGCATTGTAACCATCCTGAATTTCTGTACCTCTACAAATTTGTTTAGCACACTGAGATCCAAAATCAGTCTCCAGTCCCCAGTCTTTTTTGGCACCAAAAATAATCTTGAGTAGAATCCGGATCCTATCTGGTCTAGTGGGACTATTTGGATGACTCTTTCTTAGCAGCTTTGAAATCTCTAATGCTGCTACTTCCCTTTGACTGGGTGGAACATTGGGTAAGTTTCTTAGTGGGGTGGGACAAAGATCAAAGGGAATATGATAACCTCTGGTTATTATCTCTTGCACCCAAGAATCAGTGGTAATGGTTAGCCAGGCAGAAGGGTACAAAGAGAAACAACCCCCAACCACTTCCAGAGGAAAGCAGTTGGGCTGCTCTTCAAGAGCACTGGTAGAACTTGGCCAGAGAAAGAATCTCTGGAACCCTGGTTACGCGGACCTCCTCTGCCCTGAAAGAGGTGTCTTCCATATGTGTTTCCGCCTCTGCCTCTAGGGGAAAACTCGGCTTGTGTGTCACGGAAAGAACCTTGAGACTTTTTGTGCTACATCTTCCCACTCTTCTGGTTTCTGGAGAAAGCCCGTTAAGGGGAAGAATAACGGACACCCACAGCAGAAAGACTCTTACTGTCCTGTTCACATCTAGCCAGTGTGTCTTTTACCTTGGGTCCAAATAACGAAGAGGCTTCAATGGGAGCATTCAGAAAGGAAGCCTTGAAGGGTTCTGCGAAATCACACAAGTGCATCCGGGCATGCCACCTCAGGACAATGCCTGCACCCGGTGCTCTAGCTGCTCCTTCTGATGCATGGAAAAATCAGATACATGGAGGAGTTAGAGATCAATTCAAGGGTGGCTAACTGAGGCAACTTTGTCCCGGACATCATCAGACACAGCTCCGGCCAAAGTTTCAGAGAGCTCAGAAATTGAGTGTCTTTGAAGCCTGGTAAAATGTGCCATATAATTCAGGGACCTGACTGCAAATGTTGCTGATGCAAAAGTACGCTTCCCTAATCTGTCCAGTGCCCGGAACTCTTTGTTGGGCAGGTGGACAATCTGGCTGTCTTCTGCCAGATCCTTTTTTGTTGCGGCCACCACCAAGGCATCTACAGGAAGACCTTTGGACCAGTGAGGATCACTACCTGGAGGGGACAAAATTTTATCTGGCCTGCGGGGAATGGCGTCAACGGTGTCAGGAGCCTTCCATGCATGCTGCATGACTAACCGGGCAAGGTAGTCAGCAGGTGGAGTAACCCAGGAGGTAGGGGGCTGGGCACGAAATGCCTGCTGGAACACAGACTCTTCAGAGGTCCGGTTAGAGGGCCGCCATTCACCTCTCTGTTTAAGTATTCGAGGATATCTCCAAAGGATACCTCAGAGGGGACCCTTCCCCATCATCAAAGTCTTTCTCTTCCGTGAGGGACTCCTCTGGGGAGTCCATGTGCTTCTTCTTACATGAACTCTTGTGATGAACTTCCTCAGGGGGAGAATCTGAGGAAGACGGCGCAAAAGGGGCCTCCTGTGGGAGTGTGTCCTAAGGCCCTTGTGCCCGGTGTCCGCCAGGGGTAGCTTGTGTAAACTGCGGTCCAGAGGAGGACGGGGGCACTGATAGCAGAGGATCACCAAGACGCAAGAGCCTTCTCCATGAGTTGAAAGGCTGATCCACCCGAGAAGGTCACACCTCGCTCAAGCAAATCAGCCCGCTGACTCGGAGTCCCTGGATGGCTGTGAAAAACAGGAGTACGTACACCACAGCTGGCATCCTGAGCAGTGACTGGAGTGACAAGTCTCTCCTGCCACAAAGGCAACTGCGGCTCCTTAGTGAGGTCCATAAAAGGAGCCAAAGTGAGGGAAATCTGTGTTACAGTAAGGGGCTTCACAGGCAATAAAGGAGGAGAATAGGTAGGGGTCTTTGGAGAAGGGTGTTCACCTCCAAAGGAAGAATAGATCCTGGAGGGTTGGATACCTCTCGCCGAAAGCAATTGATCCACAAGACGCACCACATCATGCTCCGAGAGGCTTCTAGTGGATCTCATGGACATAGCTGAAGGGGAGTCAGGTCTATCCAAGGATGAAAGAAACTCGGTGCCCACAAAGGGGTCTTTGGATGGTGCTAAAATAGACATCTGCACGGAGAACAATGGAGCCGTTAAGGCTTGTACTACTGGTGTCTGCACCGCGGAGATAATCGGTGCCGAAGGTAAGGTCTGCACCAACGAGGTCGGTGCCGAAGTGGTAGTTGGCACTAAGAAAGGTGCCGAAAGAGTCTGTGCAGAAAACGAGATAGTCGGTGCCGTGTAAATTGTTGGAGCCGAAGCAGGAGAGGGCGTCGGAACAGTCATCGACGCCGAAAAGGTCTGCATCGAAGAAAAAGTTGGTGCCGGTAAGGAAGTCTGAACCAAGGGGCCCCTCGGTTCTGATGAGGTGTAGGGCACAATACTCGTTGCCAAAGTAATGGATGGTGCCAAAGGCTTCGGTGCAGAAGATCTAGGCACCGAAAGCCTCGGGGCCGAGGAAGTCAAATCTGAAATAGAAAGTTTGGCCTTCTTAAGTCTCGGTTCCTGGTGGTCCCCAGCAGGAGACGAAGGAAGAGACTTGGCCTTCTTGTGTTCATCTCTTTTCTTATGGAACTAGGAGGGGTTGAAGCCTCCGACCCAGAAACAGCCTCTGAAAAGGAAGATTTAAATAGTCCCTTTAAAATCAATTTTTCCTTTCCAACAAAGTCCTGTTAGAAAAGTTCGCACAAATCCCGCAAGGCAGGTCAACAGTCAAGTGAGGCACACCCAAAAACAGTAAACACATAATGTATGTGCATCCCAAATAGGCAATTTATGTCCACAATTCACGCATCTCTTAAATCCCGGACTACCTTTTTTCTCGGCCATAATAGGAAGGAGGAAGAAAGGAAAAGGAAGGAAGAAGGTACCAATAATGGTACAAGAAATACCCGAAGGTAAAGCAAGGAAAGGTTTTACCAACGATGGTAAGGGAGTTACCTCATGGTAAGAAGAAGGGCTAGAAAAAAACAAAATAGAGCCGCTAGATGCGGTAGGGTAAGAGATAACTATTTAACAAGATTTGAACTGAAAAGAACTGTAATACGATTAGGTATTATCAACGAAAGTTTTACTTAGGTCAAGAGAAGTGGCTTGACACGACTGAATGGCAATGCGGCAAACAAAATCTGATGTAACAGGGAGAGGGTAATTGTGGGTAAGAGTTTAGCTCGAGAGTTTGTGGCTGTCGCGAACTTGGAAGATGGCCGGCTGGGTTATGATGGCGGAACTGATAACCCAGGCTTAAGGAATGAACAAGGATTAACAATATCAGATTAATTGTTTACACTACTAACATTCCATCCTGATATATAAAATACTATAGAATAATAATAGAACAACATAGAATTTCATATCTCTTTTAAGAAAATTCTCCATATAATAATTTAATATATGGAGCTCAGTTGATATTGTTGGTTAAAGGTATGAGTGATAATCCAATAGATCTAACTTTATCTACTGGATTAGGAATAACTTTCATTCCATGTTTAATGGGAAATTCATATTTACTTGTATATGATACTTTAGAATTAATGTTTTATAGAAGTACTTTTTTAAAGCCTGACCAGGATTTTACCCTACATGTATTTAAACAAGAAAGAACATTAAATTACACTCCCAAGTTTACACACATAAAAATAACATTCAATGTTATCGGAGAATATGGTATAACTACTATAATCAAAATAAAAAAAAAAGAAGCACAATGTTTCTTACAACAATAACCTGAAATTAATTTAACATTCTTATCTCATTAAATAATAATAGGTTAAATGCAAATAAAAGATCAAACTAACTAAAATATTTAAATCTAAATAAGGCACAATTTGTATTTCTCCAGGAAACACATTTTAAGACTAATGATAGCTTTATTTGGAACCCTAAGGACTATAAATATGAAGACAAAGAAGGTCAACTAGCATTTGTTATAATTACATTTAATAACAGAATATGGACCTTAGCTAATCTATACTGTTTCCCAGGAATTGGAGCAGGAACGGTTAAAAAACACCTAGATTTTATTTCCAACAATTATAAAGGAAATCTTATATTGGGAGGAGACTTTAATTGTACCTTAGAAGCTTCTGAAACCACCAAGAAGTCTTTTCGCTTAGCAACTATTTCAAAATCCTTAAAAAGATGGATTGATTCATTTCGTTTAATAGACACTTTTAAAGTAAAAGATGATAAATCCTTATTATTTTCCTATAAAGACCATAGATTTGGAACACAAATCAGAATAGACAAATTATTCGTAGTTCAAGATTTACAAACAAAAATCCTCAACTTCTCAATAGTTCCACGCCCCTTCTCAGATTATGACTCTCTGATAATGAAGCTCCAAATTAGAGTTTAAATCTTTAATCCTCTCCTCTAATATACTTCATACTTATAGGTTCACAGATTAAGTACTGAAGTAGCTACACTTCCGGACCATTTTAAGCTTAGTCAATTTAACTTCTGGTGCTTGAATTAACCTATCCTATTTGGTGTTAGACATCCACAGTCGAATAGCATTATTTTCCAGATTCCATTCCTTCATTTTTATGCTTTGTACTACCAATAGGGAATTCAAAGTTTTGCTATCTACATACTAAGCTTGCTCAAATCAAACTAAGGTACGAAAAATCTCCTAGAATGTATATATGCCACTGTATAGAAATTTTCTGTCATTCGTGGATTATGTGTTGTCATATAAAGACATGGAGCTCGGATTGTATATATGCCTCTGTACAGAAATTTTTTTGTCACTTGTATTTGTACCATTATGGTATGGAGCTTTTCTCCCCGGGCCTCCGCTGTAAATGGACCTTGTTCCAGTCAGACTTTCCGGGTAAACAAATGTAAAATAATAAAAAATAAAATAAATATTACCCCTAGTGAGAATAACTGAGATCAAACCATAGATTAATTTGAGGGGACCCATGCATGGGATGAAGAATTTAAGAGTTGCCTCTGTCCATTAGTAGTACAAAGGGAAGTCCTGGGTTTAATTTTCTGTTTCCCATCCATAACTCCACATTGCTTCTGAATACATACAGAGTACAGCTTTGTTTTATGTGGATGGGGAGTCTGTTCCAGAGTAGTGGTATCTTCTGCAAGATAAACTTGTAACTTCAAACATTTTGTTCATATTGCAGAAGATGTTTAGATCCCTAGACTGAGTATTTCTGATGCATTTTGACTTCCGGATGTGCAGTAAATCCAACAGTTTTGGGTCGGAGAATATGTCACCTCTTAGCAATGTGTAGGATACAGAAAATAGTGATATGGCTTTGAGCTGGTCCACGTAGGACATACTGTTTAGGCCTTGTATTCTTTTCTTAACTTATCTCTGTGGGCATTCCAACTGTTGCATGGGCCTGGACAGCTACATGCTAAAGGGGGCATTATATTCAATGAGTGGTCTAATGAGGGTTGAGTAAAGGAGGACAATAACATCCCTAATTCTAAACACAATCTCTGTTTACAAGCTGTGCAATACAGGATTTTCTTATGGCAATGGACACGTGTGGGTCAAAAGTTAGGTCACTGTCCACATAAGTTCCCAAAACCCAAACAACTGTGCCAATTCTTATGGGCATTTGCGTCAACTCTTATGGGCATTTGTCAATGTGATAATTCCCTGGGGTAGATGACTTCCCAAAGAATACAATAATCCATATTTTGGCATTTAGGTTCAGTCCATGATTTTGGCACCAGTTATTTATTTGCAACCGATCTTCTTGCAGCATGGCTAAGTCGTTTGGAGAGTCACTGGCTGCTTCTAGGTTACAGTCATCAGCAAACTTAATCAGCCAGAGCATTTAGGTATTGCTTTTTTTTACTTCAGAGATGTCGACACCAAATAGGAGTGATCCCAGTATAGAATCCTGGGGGCTCCACTGCTGACTGGTCTATTGGTGACGCTAACTTCCCCTAATTTGATTTCCTGTATCCTATCTGTGACCCAGCCGGCAAACCAGTGGGTGACGTACGGGTTTATTTAACTTTTCTACTATGCCTTAGTAGGGGCTGTGACAAAAGCTTTGGCCAGGTATGCAGTATGTACCAACTTACCTTCATTCGTTGCCTTGGTGACTTATAATTAATCCATCTATCCATTACTTTGTAAATATCTAGTATGCAATGTAATGTGCTTGAATTTCTACTGCCTTCCAAGTTACAACATTCTTGGCTCACAAACGATATGCCGCTATCTGATAATGCCCTCCCCCCAACACACACACACAGTCCCATGTGTCTTGCACAAAGGCTCCCATTCCTTTGCTGACATGACCCATTCATTCTTCTATCAGGGCAGAAGCCACGCACATTTCCCCTAGTATGACAGATCGATGACTCATTCTCTCCCTGGATGGAGGACCAAATCAGCCCATTCATTACCAGGAGAGGTGGGAGTCAGAAGGTAGGAAGTGTGCCATTCTGCCAAATTCTAGTGGACTCGCCTCCCAATCCCTGGAGCTTCTAACATAAGAGTGTCTGGTTAAAGTAGTTCTCAGAGCTGCCCCTCCCTCCAAATCAGACAAGCCAACAAACGCTGTTTACTCCCATCCTCCCAAGCCTATTCCTTCCAGAGCCTCTCCCACTGACTGAACACAAGTCACTGAGCTGAAGGAGAAGGCTTCACCCCAGGTGTGGGCTCAGGTCTGATATTAGTTTTTCGGGAATTCTGTGTCTTGTAATACTGATTTTAGTTCAGTCAGAACAGCTTGAATTGTGTAATGTTATTGCACTACGTTAGGCAATTTCAAGCAAGTCTGCTAATGCTGCAGGCTCAAAAGGAGATCCCAGGGAGGAGGGACAGGCTTTCTGAGAGGCCTAATATGAAGGACGCCTTTAAGAAACTGTTTAGCCTGAACTCTAGAAGCTAAAGGAGATAATAAAGGCAGACAAGCAGAAAAAGCTAAGAAGTGGGCCTTAATAGAAGAATAAGCCAACCCAGCATTCAGCAGTTCACACAGATAAGACAGAAACAAAGAAGCATCCACAGAAAGTGGATCCAGTTACGAGAAAGACTCCAAACAGGAAACCTCTTCCATTTGGATAAGCAGGATATCCTAGTTGTGGGCTTCCTGGCCTTCTGCAGGATCCTAAACACTTCTTCAGAAAAAGGTGTCTATATGGAATCAAAATCTTATCACCTACAGTGTCAGTTGAAGAGTGGACAGGTAAGGATGATGAGAGATCTCTTGCCTTGTGAATGGGTTCACCCTGTGAGGTAACTTGGCTGAATTGCAGAAGAGGGAACCAATGCTGTCTAGAACAGAAGGGAGTCACCAGTAAGATTTTCGGCGCATCCTGCTGTATTTTGAACAGGACTTTTGGAATGAGGGGAAGGGAAGGAAAGACATTAAGAAACATCCCCTCCCATGAAAAAGAGGGGCAGTTCACATTCCAAACCAGAGGACCTGGGACTTTGGCACAAAAAAAGAGGAAGTTTTCTGTTCAGAGGGGAGACAAATAGATCTACTTGAGGAGTAACCCACTGGTGGACAATGTCCACAAATAAATCCCTGTGAAGCATCCACTTGTGGGATTGTGTTATAGACCTGCTCAGGGAGTCTGCCACAATCTTCTGACCTGAGGGAATATAAACTGCCTGAAGAGTCACACGATACCGGAAAGCTAGCTCTCACTCTAGAAGAGATAACTGGCAAAGGATGTAAGATCTCGTTCCACCTTGCTTGTTGACATACCACATCACTATGGTATTGTCTGTAAACACCTTGAGAGACCCTGGGGAGAATAGAGGATGAAATGCTTGAACAGCCAGAAGAGCTCTCATCTCCTTGACATTGATTATGGTCTTTCCTTTGTTGAGGCGACCAAAGACCCTGCACCTTTAGAAAGCCAAAGGATGCTCCTCATCCCACATTTGAAGCATCTGTGAACAGCTCTTGAGAGGGAAGAGGGGGTTGAAAAGGGAGCCCTGGATTGAGAGTCAACTGTTGAATCCACCACTGAAACTCCAGCTTGTGGCATGGAAGAAGAGGAACTAAAAAGTCCATCCAAGGGATGAGAATGCTGAAGCCAAACTGACTAGAAACCACTGAAGTTTTCTCATGTAGAGTCTGACAAAATGGAACATATGAATGGTGGAGGCTAGAACTTTCAGAAACTCCCTTACTGTGAATAAGGAAAGAGAAAGAAGGAACTGAAAGAAAGAAATGAGAGTCATGGCCTTTGGAGGAGGCAGGGATACCAGCACTGGAATAGTCTGGATTCTGCATCTCAGAAGTACATGATCCTGTGAATGAGTCAGAAAGGACTTTTGAAAATGTATAGCAAACCACAAGCTTTGCAGAAGGGAAATGGCAAAGTGAAGATGTTTTGGTAGAATCTCCAGAGAGGATGCCTGAAGCAGGAAATCATCTAAGTAGGGAAAGATCTGTATCCCTCCTTAGCCTGCAAAAAGCAATCACAGGAGCAAGTCATTTAGTGAGTACCCTTGGGACAGTAGAAAGTAAAAGGGCAAAGCAGAGAACTGAAAATACCAGGAAGCAACAGAGAAACAAAAACTTCTTGAAAAGGGGATGAATAGGAATGTGAAGATAAGCATCCTTGAGGTCCAGATACAATAGAAAAGCCTGAGGAAGCAGCAGAGGCAGCAAAGTCTGAAGGGACAACATCCAACAGAAAGGGACCTTCACAAAGGTGTTCAAATGAGACAGGTCTAGAATGGGTCTCCAAATGCCCTCTTCCCTGGGAACCACAAACATTCTGGAGTAGAACTCCTTCCCCCTTTCAGAAACTGGAACTTTCTGAATAGTTCCCCCGAGTCAAAAGATCCTGAAGCACCCCTGGAAAGAAAGCCAACTGTTTCTGAGGTGGCTGAGGAATGCCCCTAAAGGCTGAAGAGATTTGCAGACCAAGCAATACCCTAGGCGGATAATGGACAAAACCCAGGAATCCTGAGAAATCTTTAACCAAACTGGAAGGGATGGGGAAAGACAAACAGAAAGAAGGATGTGACTGACAAGAACAGGATAGTCAGACAGCAGCTTATTTGTCAGGAAAAGGAGATTTCTGTGCCAAAGGAGTATGGGGAGCTTTAGCAGAAAGAGCCCTTTTACCCCCCCCCTTTCCCCTTGGGAGGATGGTGAGACTGCCTATAAAAGATGGCTTATTAGGGTAATTTCTTTGACATTTAGACACAGAGAAACAAAATCACATTTAAGTTCTTGCAAAGCCTTGCCCTTTTCCTGATGAGACTCAGACAAATCAGCAGCAACTGCATCAAATAAGTGTTTGCTATCCAGAGGTGTATCCATCAACCTAGCCTTAATATTATCAGGCAAAGGTTGAAGCCAGAGCCAGGAATATCTCCTCATCACAGAACCAAAGGCAGCAGCTCTGGAAGAAGCATCTGCTGCATCATAACTGCATTTAATAGAATGGTGAGCCACCTGAAGAAGTCCCCAATAAGGAGAGAGCAGAAGTCTTCCCTTCAGAATCAGGAAGGTCAGAAATTACCTGACAGGCCTGAGAAAGAACAGACAAAATATATCTGGACATATGGGTCTGGTAATTGACAGCTCTAAAAGCCAAGGTAGCAAAGGTATAAACCTTTTTATCTATTCACTCCATAGTCTTACTATCTTTATCAGAAGGGAGAAGCTTTGTAAAAAGTGGTAATTGAGATAGGTTCATAGGTTCATAGGTTTATACTAGGCTATCTGCCCGAGGGCATTTACAAGCCTAGCCCATCGTTTTGTGGCTTACGCCACCCCTTTAGTATGGGGAACTATACCCATTATTTTGCTGTGCCTCTGTCGAGCAGTGACACTGAGGTAATCCCTGGGGTATATCTGCGATCTCCCATCCATTGGTCAAGATTTCTCTTGAACAAGGCCAGCGAGGTGCTCTGCCTCACATGTACCGGGATTTTGTTCCACAGCATAGGGAGTCTTTGGGTAATGAATCTATCCCTCCAGCACGTCCTATTAATAGCCGGTCGAGGGTTTAAGTCTCCGCCCTTGTGGCTCTGATGGATCTAGATTTTGAGGTGAAGCATATTCATCAAATCTGGGTTTGACATGGCCTTGTATGTTAGGCAAAGGTCACCTCTGAGCAAGCGATAGCGACTGAATAGAGCTGGAGTTCTTTCAGTCGGGCAGCATAGGACAGATTTTGAGACCCTTTATCCTTTTGGTGAGGAACTTTGTGGCCTCTCCAGCTGCTGCAGGTGTCGGGTCAGATACATCCCAAATGGGGCATTGTACTCAATCATTGGTCTGATGAGTGATGAGTAAAGGAGACTATGACCTCCCTTGATCTAGATGAGAATCCCTTCATGATAAGGTGGGCAATGTAGAAAGTCTTCCTAACTACTTTAGCTACATGGGTGTCGAATGACAGACTACTATCAACCTGGGTCCCCAGGTCCCTGATAACTTCTTCTGTGCTCAGTGGATTGCCACCTATTTGGTAGCTAGGGTAACCTTGTTTTTCCCAAAGGGTATGACTATGCATTTTTGGCATTTAACTTCAGGCGTGGCTCTGGCACCAGTTATCCGTTTCTGTGAGACCCTTCTGAAGGATATCTGTGTCAGATGTGTTTTCTACTATGGCCCAGTTTGCAGTCATCTGCAAACTTTGTCAGCCATAACCCTCCTGTGTTTGCTTGTACTTGGAAAAGTAGATGCCAAACAAGAGTGGGCCCAGGACTGAGCCCTGTGGGACACCACTTGTGACAGGTTTTGAGTCTGACATGGCCAGCAACTCTGACCCTGTGGGTTCTGTCACTCAGCCAGTTTGCAACCCATCTTGTGATGTATGGGTTAACATTTAAGCTGATGAGTTTTTCAATGATACCCGAGTGGGGTATTGTATCGAAGGCCTTAGCCAGATCGAGGTAGGCTGTATGGACTGCCTTTCCTCAATGGCTTTGGTGACTGTTTCAAGAAGTCAACCAAGTTTAAAAGGCATGATCTGCCTTTGACAAAGCCAAACTGGGTTGGATCCAAAGTCTGCAAATTCCCTATGTCTTTATTTATGAGGTCCATTATGATCCTCTCCATGGCTTTGCAGATAAGGCTTGTCAGGCTAATGGGCCGGTAATTTCCAGGGTCGGTGGAGGCACCGCCTTTGTGAAGTGGGACCACAGTTGCAGTGCGCCACTCCCTGGGTACGTATCCAGAGGTAAGACTTTGATTAAACAGCTGTCCTAGCTGTGGGTTTAATTCCTCATTGAGTTCGTGGAGCACACAGCCGGGGACACCATCAGGTCCCATGGATGCTGTGTTTTTTGCTTGTCAGATGCCACAGACACCACAGAGGGATCAGCTGAAGGACATCTATAAAGGAATTTGCAAGCTTCAGGCAACCTATAAAACCTATCAGTTTTTTTTTTTTGGGGGGGGGCAAATGGCTGGGAGTCTGGAGCCTCAGATGCAGTAGAAAGGCATCCAACAAGGCAGCCAAAACAAGAGGGACAGCAGATTGTCTGGGACAGTCCATTTGCAGAAGCTCGTAATACCTCTTCTGCACCTTAGAAACCTGGGCACAAACTCATTTAAAAAAATCTGTCATCCTGGAAATTGTGTCCCTGTAGGAAATCTCCTCAGAGTGAGTTTCAGGACTAGTGGACTCCTCCTCCTCAGAACCATAGTCTAAAGGAGAAGGAATCTGGGATGAATAAGTAAGGGATTCCTCATCTGAATCCACCTCTTCATGAGAGGAATTCTGTTCCCTAGGCCTTTTAAGAGGAGTTGAGGACAAAGGTGGAACAGGAACAAAAACTCTGAGGTGGTTCAAAGTCATAAGGCCATTAAACAAACCCTGAGTGAAATTCTGCCTTTCACTCTGAGGGTAATTAGGAGCAGGAGAAACATGCTTTGTTTTTGTTTATTTTTCAAAGGGGCATCTGCCCTGTAAAACTTAGAAGGCTCAGATGCCAGATGACATTCCACAATCATAGTTGGAACTTCCTCTCTAAGCAAAATCTGAGGAACACCCCTAGGCTCTTCAGTAATAATAAGCCTTAGTTCCCCTGAGAATCTGAAGCAGACATTTGCAAGGCCTCCATGGATGTGTGTGAGGTCAAATCCATGCTGAAAGCAGTTATGGCAGAGGAGTTCAACGAAAAAGCCGGGTAATCCTCCTGGGTTTCACTAGCCTAAGGAGAGACGTCTGGTGGAAGCAGAACAGAGGAAGACTCGGACTGGGATTTCTTGGCTGTCTTCTTCACAGACGACAGACTCTCAGAGGGGGAAGTTCCCTCCATAGTGTCTTCCTCAAAGCTTAAGCTGTTGATTCTCTAAATACAATGCCAAAAAGGAAAGCCAACTATGGAGAGTCTTTGGGACAAACGCCTGACAAACAGAACAGGATATATAGTCATGGGAAGCACCAAGACAAAATAAGCACTTTTCGTGGCAGGCTTTATGGGGAATCTGTCTCTTGTACTGGCATCTACCCTTTCTGGATGACAATAAACCCCACAAGCAACAAACAAAAGTAAAAAAATAAGAGCAAAACCTCCCAATGAGGCACTTATCTGAAAACAGCTTGGCGATCCAGCAATGAAGTGGGCACTCAGACTGACGATCAAAAGATAAAGTTCGGACTGGCAGCAAAGAAGTTGAGGATGGTACATCCGGACATCACCTTCATACCCTACGGTGCATGCAAGGAGTATACGTGTAACGTACGGCGTACCTTTAGCAACACCTAAAGGTTTTGGTATACTGGCCGGATGTTGGGCTGCCGTTGGCAGGGTAACCCTCTTGTAAAGAATACTGCAACAGTGAAATGGAAGGATATCTAATCAGTGTACAAGACCTTAGGCACCTTTACCTCACACAGTACATCTGACCTAAAACCTATGCATACTGCATTCTTGCCCCAGAAAAATATTTGCCTGTGGTAGTATTTCATCAAAATGGTGTCAGATATAGAGGGTTAAAGATGAAGATAGGTAAATAATCTGCCTCAGTCAAAGGAAGACAGAAAGTTGGAGCCTGGGGAAGGAGTAAGTGTCTATATACTGCAATAGTGATCTATTCAAACATCTACGGTTATAATAAATTCTTACACAACTATACCATTCTTTATTAGATCACTGTTGCAGTATTGCTGACAACTGAGAAGATTCTCAAAGATTTTATGCTAACTGGGAGGAGGATTGAGGCACAGAACTGCAGCCCAGCATCCCTTGTAGAATGGATCTGGTGAACCCAGCTCTGACTCTTAAAAAACATCAATCTTATGTTGGGTAAAAGTATGGATGGATGATCAAGGAGAGTACAGTTTTGTACCTACCATAAATGTAGATGTTAGAGTGTCTTCACTGCTGCAGTCATTACACTTGGGTTTATCCTGCCGTCAGGCGGTCCTGCAGTCGGCCAGAGTTCCAAAGTCTTGGTCCGTCGTCGGTTGCTGTCGCTTCTTCCCTGACGTCAGTGCGCCAGGGGTATATAAGATGCAGCAGACGCCATTTTCTTCAGTTTTTCTTGCCCCAGATGTCAGGTGCCCCCAAATAGGTAGGCAATACATATTGCTAATAAAGCATACATGAAAAATAAAACCAAAAAGTTCAGCTACCAGCAAATACACCACATAGGTAGTACAGGGTAGAAAAATGTAGATAAGTCCTAGCTAAGAAAGAGGCGATGGAGGGAGGGCAACCTGGACTGCAGCAGTGAAGACACTCGAACATCTACATTTATGGTAGGTATAAAACTGTACTATGTTCTTCGTGTTTCACTGCTGCAGTCATTACACTTGGGTTGAATCCCAAAGCTGAGTCAGGGTGGCAGGATCTAGAGAGGATTTGGTGTGGCTATGAGGCCCTGCAGCACTGCAGTGGCAAAGCCTGCTCTGGAGCTGGAGTAAAGAGGCAAGTGGTAATGCTTGGTAAAGGTGTGCCCTGAACTCCAAGTTGCAGCTTCCAAAATGTCCTTGGTAGGTACTCCTCTAAGATAGGCAGTAGAAGTTGCAGTTGCCCTGGTAGAATGTGGTCTAATGTTAGATGGTACAGGCTTCCCATGCTGCGTGTAGCAGAACCGGATACAGTGTCCTATCCACTTTGAAATGGTCTGCTTTGAAATAGCCTTTCCCTGTCATCTTGCAGCATAGGATACAAACAGTTGCTCAGTTTTCCTGAAAGCTTTTGTTTTGTCCAAGTAGAAGCGTAATTGTCTGTGTATGTCCAAGGAATGTAGAATACTCTCCCCTTTATTCTGGGGATTTGGATAAAATGTTGGCAAGTGAATAGTTTGGTTAAGAGCCACACTGGATACCACCTTAGGCATAAATGAAGGGTTTGTTCTTAAGGAAACCCTGCCTTGGTGAAAAATGATGAAGGGCTCCACTGCCATTAGTGCCTGTATTTCTGAGACTCTTCGTGCTGAGGTTATTGCCAGTGGCAGAGCAGTTTTCCATGATATATATTTTATTTCTGCTGTACTGGCTGGCTCAAAAGGAGGTAAAGTGAGTTTTTCCAAGACAAAGTTGAGGTCCCAAGTAGGTGCTGGTGCTCTCCGGGGCGGTCTTATGTTTTTAGCCCCTCTGAGGTACTGCTTTAGCAACGGATGAGAAAAAATAGGAGGATCTGTGTTGTAATGAGCCGAGATGGCAGAAGCGTGCATCTTAATGGATGAGAAGGATAGCTCTTTGTCCAGCATCTTAGTTAAATATTGTAGTATCTGAGGAATTTTAGGGACAAGAGGGTCAAGGCTTTGAGCCTGGTTCCAGGCACAGAATCTCTTCCACTTTTCTGAATAAGATTTCCTGGTGCTAGGCCTCCTAAATGACATCCATAACAGCTTTAGAGAGAGGTGTTGCCTGTTTGGCTAATGAATCTGCCATGCAGCCAGGGATAAGGTTTTGAGCTGACTGTGCAGGATCTGATTGTTTTGTTGAGTCAGAAGGTGTGGAATTTGAGGCAAAATCCAAGGTGGGCCTTGAGCTAAGTTCTTTAAGATCGGGTACCAATGTTGGCGTGGCCAGTCTGGAGCAATCAGAATCATCTGTGGTTTTTCTTGTCTGGCTTTTAGGAGAACCTTCGAAAGGAGAGGCAGAGGAGGGAAGGCATAAACGTGTAGGCCTTTCCAGCTGAACGAAAGAGCATCCACTTTCCATGCTTGTGTGTGATAAGTCCTTGTGCAGAATTTTTGTAGTTGGCAGTTCAGTGGGGAGGCAAAGGGATCTATGTCCGGGCACCCCCATGTTTGCATTATCATGCCGAAAACTTGTGGATTTAATTTCCACTCGTGAGGATCCATGATGTTTCTGCTTAGTTCGTCTGCCAGAGTATTTTTCTTTCCTGGCAGGAATTGTGCTTGCAGATTAACTTGATAAGTTAGAGCTGTGTTCCACAAGGTCATGGCTTGTCTGCATAGGGGGTAAGAATCAGTGCCCCCTTGCTTGTTTATGTACCACATTACTGTGGCGTTGTCTGTCTTTAAAAGTAATTGTCCTGGATGCAGACGGTCCTTGAAAGCTGTTAGGGCATTTTGTACAGCCAACATCTCTTTTTGATTGATGTGTAGATGCAGTTGGTCTGTGGTCCATTTGCCCTGAATACATTTTCCTGTCATGTGTGCTCCCCAGGCGTAATCCGAAGCATCTGTTGTTAGAATCTGCCTGGCTGTGGGTAGAGTGAAAGGCTGACCCTTGTTGAGGTGACATGCCTGTGCCCACCATCGAAACTCCTGTTGCAGGCAGGGAATTAGTGGTATTTCCGTTTCCAAGCTGTGTGAGTGTTGAGTCCAAACACTTTTTAGGTACCATTGTAATTTCCTCATATGCAGTCTGGCATATGGAATTAGAGGTATGCAGGATGCCATGAATCCCAAGGCCTGCAGAATTTTTCTTGCAGGGAGTTGGGACTTTGTTGCCATCAATTGAAAATACTGAGTCAGTTGTCCTTGTTTGTCTGGCGTGAGATAAGCCATCTGGGCTGTTGTATTTAAGCTGGCACCCAGGAATATTATCTCTTGTGAGGGCAGTAGTTTTGATTTCTTTTCGTTTACTGTGTACCCTAGGCAACTTAATAACTTTTTTACAAACGCCAGATGCTTTAGAAGAATGTCCTTGCTCTCTGCTTGAATCAGGCAGTCATCCAGGTATGGATATATTTGAATTCCTTTTTGTCTGCAGAATGCAATTACTGGCGCCAGGCACTTTGTGAAGACCCTGGGCGCAGTAGATAAGCCAAAGGGCAGTGCAGAGAATTGGTAGTGCATTGAACCAGCTATGAATCTGAGGTATCTTCTGCAATTTTGTCTGATAGGGACATGCAGGTATGCCTCTTTGAGGTCCAAAGTAACAAGCCAAGCTTTCTTGCCCAACATGGGAAGGAGCTGCTGTAGTGTCAACATTTGAACTTCGGAACATCCAGATAAGTATTTAGAGTGGAAACGTCTAGAATGGGTCTCCAGGCTTTGTCCTTTCTGGGTACCAGGAAGAGTCTTGAGTAAAAACCTTGTCCTTGTTCCTGCTGAGGTACGTTTTGAATAGCTCTCATGTCCATGAGGGCTGTAATTTGTTTTTGTGCCTCTGCCCATTGATTTTGTGGCAGGTCTGGCATTTTTTTTAACCTTGGTAAAGTGTGAAAATGGAACCTGTAACCTTGAGACACAATATTCAGCACCCATTTGTCCTGGGTGATTGTTTGCCAGTTTTGTGAAAAAAGTGCTAGTTTCCCCCCTAAGGGAGCTGCCAACAGGGTAGAGTTTGGCATTGGAAGGAGAAAGTCATTGAGATTGTTTCCTGTAAGGTTGTGACTTGTCCTCACCTCCTTTGGATGTTGAAGCGTCCCACTGTCGTGGTCTGTAAGATCCTTGGGGCTGAGATCTGCCTCTTGGGCGTCTGTATCTGCCTCTTTGTGGCCTGCCTGACACTGGAAAGGACCAATTTTTAGTAGGCCAATTTCTGCTAAATCTTGGTGGCTGTACCTGTAAGAAATCCTTTACTGTTTGCATAGATTTTGCCTTATCCTCCATTTTCTTTAAAACCTCCTCAGCTTTAACACCAAATAAAATATCTTGCTGTAAAGGAGCATCTAATAATTTCACCTTGACATGATCCGGTAAGGTTTGTTCCTTTAACCAAGCATGCCTTTGAATCACAGATCCTGTAACTGCAAGAAGCTTCTAATGAATCAAAACCACATTGCAAAGTATGTTTTCCCACTTGTTCAGCTGCATGCAACAAATCCTGCATTTCCTTAAAATCAGGTTGTTCTGCACTTGTACTCATTTTCTGTTTTAACTGAGACAGTAAATATTGTTGATATTTAAGCATGTGAAACTGGCAGTTTAAAGCCCTCACTGCTAAAGTTGCAGAGGTGTAAACTTTCTTCCCCCATCTGTCTAATGCTCTGGAATCCCTGTCCGAGGGAACTGGATTTTTAGCTGTGGAGGCCTTTACCCCTTTAGGACCCTGGGAAATAGTTTCTGGGTCAGCAGCAAGGTTTTTATAAAGAAATTTGTGTAAGTCAGGGACTCTGTAGTACCTGTCTGGCTTGACTGGAGCAGGTGGTAAAGAATCTGGATTTAAACTGGATTCAGAGAATACATTGTCCACAATATCCAACACTGGCAGAATAGCAAGGGGCCTGTGTTGAGGCAATAAAAGAAAATCTCTGAGCCTTTTCTTGGACTCTTGAGTAATCCTGGCCCTCCCAGTGGAAATGTTCCCTCATGGTGTGCAAAGTTTCCCCAAAAGAGTAATCCTCAGGAGGAGAGGCTTAAGGAATAGATTCTTCAGCATCAGAGTCCTCATAGGGGGGGTAAAAACTATCCCTGGTCTGAAGAGGAGTCAGAATATACAGAAATCTGGTCAGAGGAATCATAGTCTGTATCCTGCCTAGGCCTTTTATCAGGAGGGGGATGGGTACCCCTGATCAGAGTAATTAAGTCTTGGGCCATTTTGAGCATCTGCTTTTTAGGCATGGGGGCCTGTCCAGGAGAATGCTGTACTTGCTTCTTTGTCTTTAAAGTTGCTTTAGACTTGGCTGTAGATGCAATGGTAAGTTGAGTAGGTCTGAAAACACCCTCAGAAGCCGAAGCCTGCTCAGCGGTTCCGGACCCATCTGAAGGGTTAGTCTCCATAGGCCCAACACCTTGAGTATCCAGAGGCCTAGGCAACTCCACGTGGGAGTCGGTTGCGGCCTGTGGCTCTGAGGTAGCGGGTGTCGGGGACTGCGAAAGCACCTCACTGAGAACCGGTGAACCGGCGACTGGCCTAGAAGAGGCTTCGTCGTCAGTTTTGGGACTCGGATGCCTGTCCTTATCCTTATCTTTGCGGTTTTTGTTAATTCCAGTTGGTTGTTCCGACGGCATAGTATAATTAAACCTTCGGCCAAAATAATGGCATGCAAAATCAAACCGACGTTTAATAATGCGTTTGTTAAATCTAGCATAAAACTGACAACTAATGACGTCGTGATCTGGGCCTAGGCATGGAATACAGTAAGAATGAAAATCCTTATGAGGTATTTGCTTCCCACAAGAAATACAGTTATTAACTTTTACTGACATCGGTCTGAGGCAAGAAAAAGTTTCCCCAATGGGGTACTTACCTTTAATGAAGACTTCGGATCTGAAATCAAATTTGAAATCTCAGGAGTCGGCCGACCGGCACTTGCGAACTGCTTTTGCTTCGGGCACCGCGCAGCAAGAAAGACTGAAGAAAATGGCGTCGGCTGCATCTTATATACCCCTGGCGCACTGACGTCAGGGAAGAAGTGACAGCAACAGACACCGGACCAAGACTTTGGAACTCTGGCCGACTGCGGGACCGCCTGATGGCAGGATAACCCAAATGTAATGACTGCAGCAGTGAAACACGATGAACATCTGCTGCTTCCAATCAATTCCGATCAAGAATCTAAATCCTCGGGGGGAAAAAAAAAACTCCAGAGAAAGCAGTGCTCTAATACAGTGAACTTTGAATTGTTCTCTTTCTTAGAAAGAGTAACAAAAGGAAAAAGCAAGAGAAATCCAGCAGGAAATGATTAGAAACCGGAAAGCTCATCTTTCCCCTCAAAATAAACAAATATCTACTCAGATTTTCTAATGGACCTATTTATCCAAATAAAAATTTAATTGCCTGCAGACACTTAGAAAATAAAGAATTCTTTCCTCCCTATTTTATGGGTTAGAAAAATGTAGGGAGAGGACTAGACTGATTTAAGGACATTTAAAGACATTTCAGCAACCACATTAAGCATAAAAGAAGGGTTAGTCCTAAAGGTAACCTTATTCCTATGAAAAATCAACAAGAGTAGAGACCACAAAAGAGCATTTAACCTTATTATACTTTCAGCAGAAGAACTTTAAAGATGTGAAAGAAGCAGGTTCCAAAGGAGGAAGAGTTACTTGCTCCAGGACAGTTTGGTCCCAAGAAGGAGGAGGAAAATGAATGAATTTCCCAGGAGGCCTGATATGAATGATAACTTTTAGGAACTTTATGACTTCATAGCATGAAGACAGAGTGGGCTACATAGGCAAGCAGGTAGAAATGGCTGACAGATGTCCCTTGCAACAGGTGTATGCTAGCCTTGAGTTAAGTTACTCATGCAAACATTTGCGGATAAAAGGAATACACAACTGATAAGGTTTCTGTCTTCTATTATGACAACATCTGACAATGTAAGATATGCTTGTAGCAGGTTTTCTTGCCTCCTTTATTATCTATAGCATGTCCTCAGAGTAAAGTTATTGAAGGGAATTGGAAGCCTATCACCCAAACTGTCAGTTTCAGAGTTTCCAAGTTTGGATAACCGAGAGCCTTTATTACTGTGGACTAGGTCCATCTTGTGGGCTAACTTGCATTGACTGCCTTGGCTAAATGAAAAAGAAGGGAGAATGAACGTTGTCTTGGCCAAAAGGGAGTTGCCAGCAGCATTTAGGACTGTCTTTCTGTACTTTCAGAACCACCTTTGGAATGAGAGGAAAGGGAAGGAAGGCATATAGGAATCTCCCTTTCCATAATATTGATAAGATGTCTGTATTCAGACTTCCCTGCATAGACCTCCAGAACAGAACAATCAGTGCTGTCTGTTCACAGTAGAGGCGAAGAGATCTAATTAAATTCCCCACTGACGGACAATTTGGAGAAAGATCTTCTGGTTCAGTATCCATTTGAGAAGGTCTGCCTTGGATCTGCAAAGATAAACTACGATAAAATTAATTTCTGATGGGATTTAGGTCACCTGGAGAGAGAGACTGTGGCCAATAGTGACATCCCAGGCTAACATAGCCAGTCTGCAAATATGGTAAGACTGTTTCCTCTTGCTTGTTGATAGACATAACTGTGGTATTGTCAGTTGGGACTTGTAAAGCTCCTGGATACCAGAAGTGGTGATGAGCCTGCATGGCAAAAATCAGGGTTTTCACCTCCTTGATATCTGTGACTGTACCTGCTCTGCTTGGACCAGACTCCTTGGCTTTCTTGCCCACTGAAAAGGCTGCATAGGCCATATCTGAAGCACATTTTGTGACCTTCTGGAATGGAAATCTGACCAGAAAAGGTTAACTTAGACTGAGTGTTATTTGGCTTAACCATCATTGGATTTCTTGTTTCACAAAAGGCAAGAGAGGAACTGGGAAGGACAGAGGGCAACCATGCTGTGCCCAAAGTGATTTGCGATACTAATGAATCTTCTTCATATGGAGTCTAGCAAAGGGAATAATCCATATTGCTGATGCCATGTACCCTGCTGTGCACAAAATCTCTCCTGCAGTTCATTTCCAAATATAAGAGGGATAGATGGTAACAGGTCAAAAACTGGATTTTTCTTGAGGGAGGAAGGCCATCAAGCAGGAAGAATCCAGCAGACATTCATGAAACACTAGGCTTTGATGGTAGAAGGGTAGATTTTTTCAGGTTTTTGGTGAAGCCTAAATGTAAAAGAAGTTTGACTGCAAATTATAAATCTTGTAATGTTTTCTGAATGGAATCAAGATGTCACCTAAGTAAGGGTAAATGTGGATACCTCAGAGTCTGCAGAAAGCTAGGCATTTTGTAAAAGCTGTTGGTGATGTAGAAAGACTACAGAGCAAAGCAGAACACTGAAAATGATACTCAGAGCACAAATTCCTAACAATTTTCTGTGATTTGGATGGATAGGAATGTGAAGGTGGACATCCTTCACATCCAAGCTAACTAAATAAGCCTGAAGGACAATCATAGAAGGAAACTTTGGAGAGATTGCATCTTGAATCCTGGTATTTTCAGAAAATCATTACACTGGATGAATTTAGAACAAGTCTCTCCATGCCCCAATCTCTTCTTGATACTAGGAAGAGCCTGGAATAAAACCCTTTTCCTTTTATGAGCAGGGATTAGTTCTATAATTCCCTGATGGAATAAGTCTTGATAGACTGAAACCAAGTGTAGTTGTATAAGTAAACTTATCATAACACTAGATGTTTGAAAAGATCACTGTTGCAGTAGTATGTAACTGTATGGGATGTAGCTGGTCAAGGACTGGACATCTGACAAGTAAACAAAAGCCTTTTGGGCAGCTTTCACGTGCACCATACAGCTGAGGAAGTGTGAGGGTGTGCTGATATAAAAGTAGATGTACAGGCACCAAACTTCAGAACTTTCTTGCCTCTTTCTACAAGAGAAGCCAAAACTTGAATAATCATGTGTGAGGAGAAAACAGGGACACAGCAGGGTAAGGAGAACTACACCCTGGCCAAAATGTTATATCCAGGAAGGATGAATAGACACAAAAAGATTAGTGGAATGCAGGGACTGCTGCAGTAACTGCAACAGTGTTCTATTCAAACATCTACCATTATGGTGAGTTTATTTACACAACTTTACTATGTTTTCACTGCTGCAGTAGCATATACAGTAGCTATATGGGACAATTGGCAAAGCCTAGATAGGCAGGGAGGAGTCTGGCAGATCAGAGTCTAAGAGTACTTGGAGAATTGACCTAGCAAATCCTACTCTGACCATGGAAAAATAAGTCAATTTAGCAATGTTTTGTGAAGACCAAGTACCTGCCTCTATAACAGTTCTAGAGTCTACTCCTTTCCAAAATGCCTTATAAGTAGCCAAAGCTTTGGTAGAGTGAGCTTTAGTCTCCTGACGGAAGGACATATCTACCATGGTCAAAATAACAAAAAAGATGGAGTGAGATAAGCATGTAGATACTGTCCTTTTTTCTTTCTATCAAAAGATATGAAAGAGCTGTAGGTGAGTTGTATATGGACATCCAGAGTATGCAAGATTCTCTCTCTCCTTTCACTTTGTGCTCAGGGAAGAACACAGGGAGATATATGCACTGATTCAAAGTAAATTCGAACAGCACTTTGGGTATAAAGGAAGGATTAGTTCAGAAGGTACTCAACCCTCATTTGCCTACTTTGTGACCCTGAGCAAGTGACAACCATTAAAGCTAGCAAGTCAGATACTCATCCAGCCAAGGTCAGAGCAGTGAGTAAAACAGTTTTCCAAGTCAAAAAATTTAAATCAGCATGATGAGTTGTTTCAAAGGGTTGTATGTGAGTTCCAAAATAGGAACCACATATTTTTGAGGTGGGCATTTGTGCAACACCTTTTTCAAAAATTGTTTTACCTGGAATAAGGAAGAAAGGGAATCTAAAGTTAGACAGAAATGACTGAAAGATGAATTTTAATAGATGAAAAGGAAATGCTTGATTTGAGCAATTCACAGAGAAAGTGAAGTATCGGATGGGCTTCTGCCTTGGATGGGTCCTGGCTCTTTTTGTGGCAACAACTAAAAAGCTCTACTATTTGACTAAATAGTATTTCCTAGTGGCAAATTTTCTAGCATCCTTTAATACCTGCTGAATGTGCCTAAAAGGGATCAAAATTCTGTCATCCAAGCAGTCAGATGAGGATTCTGCAAGATGAGTTGATCAGTGATCCCTTGTCCCCTGTGAGTAGATCTATTCTTTAGGAAAGACTGTAATTAACTGCCCTAGTCCATTTTCATAATAAAGAATAGCAATGCTGTCTAGAACAAAATTGAGTTACTAGAATTATTTTTTCTAGTCTCCTTTTGGATATTTAAAAAGAATTCTGCTTGTCAGTGGAAATGGAGGAGCACAGAGGAACACACCTCTTCATGGGAAGAAAATGGCATCTGTCTTCTAAGATCTCTTGTAAGGAATCCTGAGCAGAATATGATTAACTGCTTGTAAATGGAAGCAAACAGATCTATCTGGGGAGTTCCCCAGAGATGCATAACATTTTGGAAGTTCTCAGGGTGAAGCTTCCATTCTTGGGGTCTGTCCTGGATCTGCTGAAATTGTCTGCCACTGTGTTCTGCTCTGACGGAATTTCTGTAGTCTGAAAGAACAGATTACACTGATTTGCAATTTTTCAAGCAGTCATGGCTATTTCGCACACAGGGCAAGTCTTGGACCCTCTTCTTGCTTATATCCTGCATCACAGCAGTGCTGTCTGTTGTTACTAACAGAGGACATGGAGTCCACAAATGGTTTCACATCTTCAATGCATTTATCAAGGCCATCATTAATTTGATAGTCATAGGCTGCTTCTTGGGATGACGGTCTCAAATACATTGTGTGTGGAATACCTTAGAAAAATGTTCCCCATGCAACGTAGGTCTGCTGCATCCAGGGTTACAGACTTTGAATGGAATGGAGAGGATACTAATAGACTTGGATTCAATATGGTCTGCTCTACCCACCACAACAGCTCTTTCCTGACAAAGAGCAGTATAGGGACTGGAAAAGACAGAGGATGCTGATGGTGAATCCATACTGTCTTAACAAACCATTGCATTTTCCTCGTGTAATATGGCTGGTGGACTCATTAGGTCACAGGAAGCCATGTACCCTAAATCCAGAGACACCCCCTTACAGTAGTCACTGTTTGATGAGAAAACTACAAGTACTGGAGATGGTAAAATGTAGTATTTTTTAGTGGTAGATAAGCCATTATAGGGATGTGTCTATATGTCAGCCTAAAAAAACAACATTCTGTGAGAAAGAATAAGACATAACTAGTCCACATTCAGATTAAACCCTAGGTTTTGAAACAAATTTCAGACAAAAAAACAGATGTGCTTGACAGCTCTGAAAAGAGCCCCCAAAAATAAGGTAACTGTCTAAATAGGGAAAAATGTGAATACCTAGCCTGCAAACAGCAATTGCTGGTGCTAGATATTTTGTGAATACGCTTAGAGCTACAAGAAGGACCAAAGGTTAAAGAAGAACACTGAAAATCTGAATTAGACATAGAAAGCCTTAAAACAGTATCTGATATCTCTGTGAATAGGTATGTGACGACAGGGATCTCTGAGGCCCAGAGTCACCAAAAAGCATACAACAGGGATAAGAGGAAAAAGACAATGAAGGGTAATTATTCTGAATTTTGGAACATTTATGAAAAGACTGAGGAAAGAAGTCCAGTACAGATTTCCAAACTCCATCTTTTGAGGTGCTAGAAATATCCTTGAATAAAATCCTTTTCCCTGCAGAGATTTTGGAACTGGTTATATGACACCTGGCCATAACACATGGGAAAGGGTTGGGGAAGGAATAGGTTTGATTTTCTAGGTGTGGTGGGATTTCCAGTTTTGGATGAAATGAATTTCAATGCCCCTTGTATCTGTTCTGGACAATTCCTAGTACCCTGGAATCTGTTGTGATTTGTTTCACACACACACACACACACACACACACACACACACACACACACACACACACACACACACACACACACACACACACACACACACACATGCTTACAGCCTTTATTTTCCAAAAGTCAAACTTTTCATTCATAGTTTAACCTGAATGCTAGAAAGATCACTCCTTCTAATTCATCAGGTCACTCTATACACTGTCAACTCAGCATCCCTTAATGATCTGTCTCTAACAATTTATGATCAAACACACTGCTCTGTCTATAGTGATAAGTCAGCCAAGTTATCAAACTTACAATCTTGTGCTCCATGTTAAAGTCACACAAGCAATTATTGACTTATAAATCTTGTTGGTTTGTAATTAAAAGTATGTGCTTTATAAATGGGAAGTGCTTCTCTAGCACATAGTAAGCCTAAAATGTGTTACTTAAGACTAAAACCCAGTATCCTTCCCTTGTCTAAAGATCAAGGAGTTAAACAACTTGATGGCTTCAACAACTGTGATATGAAGGAACACTGCAAACTCTGTTTTCAGGTCTTTTCAAAAGACCACACAAAGTGAGGAACGCAGTTTTCATCCAGGTTCTTATGGAGCTTAAGAAATGTTAGAGGTTGTATACAATCACCCTGAGCTAAAAAATAAAGAAAATGCAGCCAGAATAAACAGTACTGCAGTGAATAGTAAAAGTGAAATAATGCGTGCAGCAGTGAGACTCAAGACTTCAGTTATGAGAAATTTGTTTAATCCAGAAAAATGCTAAATTATGGAGGGAAAAAGTTATGTATTCACCATAACGTTCCATCTTTGTCCATTTTCCCTTCTTCTTCAACAAATGGGTTCGGATCTGACCCTTGGATCCGACTAGGCCATTTTTTCCCACTCATGGAACACTGAAAATCTCAAGCTCCTCACTTACCCACAATGCAATGTTCCCTTACAATATCTCAGATCTTGTTTGCTGACCTTTTAGGCTATACAGTAACTAATAAATAACAAGGATATGAGATAACAGTATCTGGAGATGAAATGAAGGAACACTGGTTCCTTCAGAATTCTCTGATCCTTCCAGAAGTCAAATTAGTAGGGGGTTGGCAGGAGGGGAGTTGAGAAAGAATGAAAATGGACAACACAGGTGGAACATTATGGTTAGTACATAACCTTATCTGATGTTGCCATTTTTTTTATCTGATGTCACTTTCATTCATTCTTCAATAAATGGGATAGAGTCCCCAACTTCCTAAATCCCAAGAGGACTCTAAGGAAGAATACTCCTGAGCACCGCTCTTGCCCTAGAGACCAGATCCAATTTGTAATGAGCAATAACGGTATGAGGATTAGCCCAAATTGCAGCTGCACAATCATCATCCAAGGAAGATCTGGATAAAAATGCAGAAGTTGCCACAGACCTGGTGGAATGAGTCTTTAAAGGGTTTGGCAAAGACAAACCCAAATTTTGTAAACAAAGCAAATACAATCAGTTAACCGTCTGGCAAAAGTTACTTTAGTAACTGGTTTGCCCAATTTCTGATCTGAAAAGGAGAAAAAATAATTTGTCTGATTTCCTGATAATGTCTGCCCTATGTACATAAAAACGTTAATTGTCTGTGAACATCCAATAGGTGCAACATATACTCGGCCTTGTCTATGAAATCTGGAAAGAAAACTGGAAGGTTGATAGTTTGACTGATATTGAATTATGACACCACCTTAGGAAGGGTTGGTTCATAAAGAAACCCTATCTTTATGAAAAACAAATAAGGAGGCTTAGAAGATAGGGCTTAAAGTTCTGTGACTCTTCTAGCAGAAGTAATAGCCATTAAAAAACAGTCTTCAATATTAAAAATTTTAGTTCACATTTGGCTGATTGTTGTTGATTGGGTCAAAGATTGTTAAACCAAATTCAAATCCCATGGGGGAGTGGAATCTTTAAAAGGAGGTCTAAGAAGAAAGGTTCCACTTATATAGACCTCACAAAGTTTGGAAGAAGCTAAAGACGAATAATTTACTCCAATGAGAACATTGGAAATGGCAGTAAGTTGTACTTTAATAGATGAAGAACTAGCATCTTCATTAAAAACTGTAGTTAAAAATTCAAAAACTTTAGGTATCAGCACTGAAAAGGGATCAGTGTTATTTTGCTGCACACAAACAACAAATCTTTTCCATTTACTACTGTAAATTTTTCTAGTGGAAGCTTTGTGGAAGATAAAAGAATGTGAATGACACGGGAAGACAGCTTGGGCTGTCTAGCTCTCAATGGAATTGGAGAAGCCATGCAGTCAGTTGTAGGCTTAAAATGTCCAGGTGTATCATCTTTTGGGTGAGACAGGAGGTCTGCAATTGAATCCAGAATCCATGGCGGGTGAAGCAGATGAGGCCAAAGAAAGGGGAACCAAATTTGACGAAGCCAATAAGGAGCAATGAGGATGACTGTGCTCTTCAACATGCTTTCTGAAGGAATTTTGAATTAGACGTACTGAGGGAAAGGCATAGAGGAGTCTGGGGGGGCCAATCATGGAGAAGATAGTCTCTCTGTGACTCCCATGGTGGGGGGATCAGGTCAAAGAACCTGCTGTGCTTGTCGTTGAGGGGAGATGCAAACAGGTTGCAGCAAGGTTGGCCCCATAGATGAAATATCTTTTCTGCCACTTTCATGTTGACTGACCACTCGTGAGGCATTAGAATGGACCTGCTTAACTTGTCTGCTGTCATGTTGGATTTCCCTGGAATGTGTGTTGCTCCCAGAAATCGATTGGATGAGATCGCCCACTGCCACATTCTCAAAGCTTCTCGACACAGGGGGTAAAATTTGGTTCCTTCTTGTTTGCTGATGTACCAGACCACTGACATTGTCCATCTGAATCTCAACAGTCCCGGAAGGGAGAGTTGTCTTGGAAGGCCTGCAACAGTAGGAGGACAGCTATCATTTCTAGAACCATCATATGCATACTGGCCTCTTTGGACTGTCTTTCCAAAGTGCTCCCCCAACCCGATGTGGGAAGTGTTCGTGGTAACTATGGCCTTGTGCTGAGGAGGATGAATGGGCAACCCTGCATTATCTGATCAGAGTAAATCCACCAAAGGAGGTAAATTCTGCATGACTAAGTATTTTGATTTGAGTGGACAAAAGTTGGTGAAGAATAGACTACTGAAGTCACTAGGGTCCACTGAAGAATTCTCATGTGGTATCTTGCTAGCGGAACCAAAACTATCACAGTAGACACTGACCACAATGCTTGAAGGATTAATTGAGCTGAGAGAGACAGAAGAATTTTGGATGATCTTTTTGACTTGAAATGGTATGGTTTGTACCCTTGGTAAAGGAAGGGAGGCTGTTGAGGATACTATGTCGAACAACACTCCAATGAACTCCAATATTTGAGATGGTTCTAGTTGAGATTTCCTGTGATTGATAGTAATTCCCAGGTGAGAGCATAACTGGAGTACACTCTCTCATAATTTGATCAGTTATTGCCTGGTCGAAGTGGTTATGAGCCAACACAGTCTAAGCAAGGAAACACCCGGAAATATTTGCAGTCTCAAGTGAGCTGCCACTGCTGCCATGCATTTGGTGAACACCCTGGGGGCTGTGGTGAGACCAAAGGGCAGAGCTCTGAATTGGTAGTGACTGGCTCCCAGATAGAAGCATAGGAATCTTCTAGATCGGCTGTTCATTTTTATATGATAGTATGCATCCTGAAAATCTACTGAGCACATCCAGTTACCCTTGTGCAGAAAAGGCAGAATGTACTAAAGCGTGATGATCTGGAACTTGGTGTACTGAACTGACTTTAGACTGCCGAGATCCAAAATTTGTCTCCAGTCTCCTATTTTCTTTAGCACTCAAAAGAAATATGAGTTAAGTTCTGGACTCTTTCTGGTCTGGGGGGACCTCCTAGATGGCACTTTTTTTCTAGCAGCTTTTTTATTTCTAGTGCTGCTGCTTTCCTCTAACAGGGTGGAACATCGAGAATTTTATTTACTGTAAAGGGGGAGGTAGGGAAAAGGGTATTAAATAACCTCTAGCCAGACTCTCTGGTGCAGGGATAAACAACCCCCAACTGCCTGCACAGGTGGACAGTTGGGCCTCCTTTCAGGAGCACTGGCAGAATCTGTCAGAGAAAAACTCTGAACCCTTGGTTTTGCTGGCCTCCTCAATCATGTGGGCGGTGTCGTCTGTTAAGGTTCGTCCTCTGATCCTGGGGGGACTGTCTCCATGTGGATCTTGGAAGGGACACTGGGATTTTCTGAACCACATTTTTTGACCACCTCATTGATTCCTAGAAAAGGTCCTTTGAAGAGTCGAAAAATATATGCCCACAGCAGACAGGGTTTTACCTTCCTGCTCACACCTGGATAGTATGTCTAACTTTGTGGCCAAATTAAAAACTGCCATCAAAAGAAGCATTGACAAGGAAGACTTGAAGGGCTCTGTGAAATCAGACAGGCGCATCCAGGCATGTCTCCCAGTGGAAACATCTGAACCCACCGCCCTTGAGGCACCTGCAGCTGCATGTGACATGAGCCTCATAGATGAATTTGAAATAGACTGTAGGGTAGAAAACTGTAAAGCAATCAAACTCTCCTCCTCAGAAGTAAATGTCCCAGAAGGGGATTTGGTAAATTCTTCAATCAAATCCCTCTAGAGTCTGGTGAAGGATTTAATGAGAAGGATAGAGGTGGGACAAAGACTGAGAAAATGAACAGCAGCATTGTTGAGGGGTACAACAGAGAGAGTTTTATGAAATATGCAATGTCAGAAATAAGAAAAATGACTAGCTGAGTGCCATGTTGGTCTATCCTGAGATAAATACTATTTAGCTTTTTTCACACATCTGAAACAACACAAAACAGCATCATACTCTCTGCTAACTACATAAAAATTGATGCAGCAAAGCACAATGAGGAAGGAGTCTAAGAAAAGATATGCAAGGGTTAACAACATGGGCAGTAAGGATGTAGCTGATACCACACTGCTACAAATCACTGGTTGAGGGGACCGGAACAGATATCATTAGGCAAGAAAAAGATCTAAAAGTGTTGATTACACCTGGACTGACCACCAAAAACAGCTCTGCCAGGCCCTGGTCATTCCATGTCTTAGGTATTATCTGCAGGTATGGATGCTAAAGAAGTGGAGAGATATCTGGCTAACTTAAGAAGTCCTGAGGAAATCTGCCCAAAGGGTGTGTACAATACTTGTGGAGGGTAAAGCAGAGCCTAAAGGAGCTGTAGCTCTTTTTATCACAGACCTGACTATGACTATATAAAATTCTATCAGACAGATAATAATATGGTCATCTTTAAAAAGGAAGCAATGCAGGAGAGAAATGGATGCAGGCAACAGATTATATGACTAACCATTCCTCGGATTTCTGAAAGTACTTCTTCATGGACAGGGTTGTGGACCCATGGTATGGATTACCAGGCTAGTGCCAGACATGCAGTCTATGGTAATACTCAAGAAGGCATGGGACAAGTAAATAAAGGGTGGGGGTACACTAGGGATAGATGGTTAAGTAGCACTTAAACTTAAATGACATACTAGATGGACTTATTGTCTTGCCAAGCAAACAAAATACAACACTAAAATTAGGGACATTTTTGAATCTTGTTGTTTTACTTTTATTTAAAAATTAAAACAAAGTTGATTTAGTTAGTTTTTCTAAACTTAATCCAAATTTAACTATTCCATTTTTTCAAGGACAATCAAATAAAAAAAGAAGTTGTGTACTTACCATAACGTTCCGTGTGTGTTATCCATATCGACCTTTATTCTCACTGATGGGTCAGATCCAATGTATCTGATCCATCTCGGCCTTTCCAAAAGCTCAAGGTCTTCAGCAAAGCTTGTGGGCATCCTTAATACCTACCCATAATGCAGTTCTCTAACTTCCTCAGATCTTGTTTGCCCCCATCAACTCATATGAATGAAAAGTCTCCCTTAAAATGTATATATATATATATATATATATATATATATATATATACATATATATATATATATATACATATATATACATATATATATATATATATATATATATATATATATATATATATATATATATATATATATATATATATATATATATATATATATATACACACACACAAAAGTATATGTATAAATAGGCCAAGGCAGTAGATTTCTGAGGCTATGGAGATCAGCAAATCCAATAACTACTCAGTCTCCCAGGAGTATAGGAAGGGGGTATGGAGGGTGGATTGTGAGAATAAAGGTCGAGATAGAGAACATACAAGGAACGCTATGGTAAGTGGACAACTTCTTTATGTGTTGTTGTCAATCTTGCCTTTATTCTCACTGATGGGACCGTGTCCCAAGCAAACTGACTCTCTGCTGGCTCATGGGAGTATATTCCTCAGAACCATAGAACCAAAAGAGGCTCTACTCCTAGAGGCCAAATCCACTTTGTAATGAGTAATAAAGGTATGAGGTTTCGCCCACGTAGCTGCAGCACAGACATTATCCAAAGGTAACCTTGCTTGGAAAGCTGTAGACATAGGTATCAACCTGGTGAAATGAGCTTTAACAGGGAATGGAAGAGCTCTATTCTTAGAGTTGTAGATATAGGATATACAAAATGTGAGCTACCTAGATAAGGTCATTTATGAAACTGGCTGACCGTTTCTAATGTCAGAGTGATAAATAAAGAGCTGATCTGATTTTCTATATTCTGAAGTTCTGTGTAAGTAGAAACGTAACTGTCTATGAATGTTTAGAAGATGTAGTGAATATTCTCCCTTGCTTTGGAAATTTGGGAAGAAAAGTGGCAACTCAATAGATTGGCTGAGATTACTTTCCGACACAACCTTTGAAAGAAAGGATGGATACTACTGCGTAAAGACACACTGTCTTTATGAAAAACTAGGTATGGGGGCTTGACAGACAAAGCTTGCAATTCTGAAACTCTTCTAACTGAAGTAATAGTAACTAAAAAGAGTGTTTACCAAGACAGAAATTTCAAATCACATGTGGCCGAAGGTTCAAAGGGAGGACAGATTATTTGTCAAGATGAAGTTCAGATCTCAGGGAGGAGTTAGACTTTTGTATGGAGGTCTTATCATTGTAGTGCCTTTCAAAAAGGCTTTACAAAGCCTGAGAGACAATCGCAGTACCATTTTCTCCTACATGGAAATTTGAAACTGCTGCCAAATGAACTCTAATAGTGGAAGCAGTAGCTCCTTCATGAAAAAGCTTTGCTAAAAATTCCAGAATAAAATGTATGGGTGCCAAAAAGGGATCTATGTGATTATCGCTGGCCTATGTTACAAACCTTGTATTTACTCTTATACAATCTTCATGTAGAGGTTTTATGGGAAGATGGAAAAATATGTTTGACTGGAGAGGAAAGGAGAGGAAACCTGGTGATCAGGGGAATTGGAGCAGCCAATCTGTCAGTTTGAGATTGTGTAGACTGGGATCTACTATTCTTGACGGGTGAGTCAGAAGGTCAGCAGCAGCATCCAGAATCCATGGTCCATCCCGAAGATGAGGCTGAAGGATGGGAAACTGGATTTGATGAGGCCAATAGGGGCAATCAGGATTATTGTAGTCTCCCACAAACTTGCTTTCTGTATCAATTTGGGAATCAAAGGGATTGGAGGGAAAGCATAGAGTAGTCCTGAGGCTAATCATGAACAAGTGCATCCCTTGGTGACTCCCCTATGGAAGGGATCAAAGCAAAGTAGTTGCTGCATTAGGCACTAGCAGGGTGATGCAAAGATATCGCAGCATGGCTGGCCCCATTTCCAGAAAATCTCTTCTGCAAATTTCTGACTGAGGGACAACTTGTGTGGTCATAAGATGGCTCTGCTCAATTTGTCCACAACCACGCTGGATCTCCCCGGGATATGCACTGCAATCAGAAAACGGTTAAAGGCCATTTCCCACTGCCAAATCCTTAGAGCTACTCAACAAGTGGGTAAGATCTGGTTCCTCCTTGTTTATGTACCAGACTAGTAACATATTGTTTGACTGGACTGCTACTATTCCCAGAGGGACAGTGTCCTGAAATGCTTACAACGCTAAGAGCATCACTCATCTCTAGGATATTTATGTGCAAATGAGCCTCATGATCTTACCAGATGCCTTGAACTGTCTTCCCAAGATAACCCCTCCCCACCCTATCTGGAAGCATCCGTGATCATCGTGGCTTGGGGTTGAGAAGGAATGAGGGGACAACCTTGAGGTACCAAGGGAGAGTGGATCCACCCTTGGAGATCCCTTTTGCAGGAGTTGATTATGAGGATTTTGTGCGACATTGGAAGATCTAGGCTTGACCATTATGCGGAAAGTAACCACTGAAGTATCCTCGTATGCAGACGAGCTAGGGGAATAAGTATGATAGATGCTGCCATCTTCCCACTATCTGAAGAACTAATTTTGCAGAGGGTCATGTCTTCTTGATTAATCGTTTTACATGAAGGTGGAGATCGTGGACCCTGTCTTGGGGGAGTCTTGCTGTCAATGTACTTTTATTTATTTCTGCTCCCATGAATATTAAATTTTGACATGGCTCTAGAGGAGATTTGTCGTAATTTATGCCTAGGGAGGAACAAAGCCAAAGAGTATAATCCCTGGCTTGTAGCAGAAGATGCCTGGTCAGGGCGGTTATGAACCAGTTGTCCAGAAACACCCGGAATCCTCAGCATCTCAGGTGAGCCGCCACCACTGCCATGCATTCAGTGAACACTCTGGGGGCTGTAGTGAATCCAAAGGACAGAGCATGAAACCGGAAGTGACTGGCTCCCAGCCGAAAAGCAAGTACCTTCTGGAGCTCCTTTCCATTTGAATGTGGTAGTACACAACATGAAGGTCTATAAAGCACATCCAACTGTCTTTTTCTAGGAATGGAAGAATCGACTGCAGTGTCATCATCCACTTCGTCTTTTTGACGGATTTGTTTAGATTGCTGAGGTCCAAAATGTGTCTCCAGCCCCTTGTTTTCTTTGGAACTAAAAGAATCTTGAGTAAGTTCCGGATCCTCTCTGGTCTGCGGGAATTTCTTGGATGACTCTTTTTATGAGCAACTTTTAAATCTGTAGTGTTGCTTGTTCCTTTTGACTGGGTGGAACGTCTGAAGCTGATTTCTTTTCGGGACTGGAGGAGAAGGGAATGATGTATCGTCTGGATATTATGTCCTGCACCCATTTGTCATTTGTTAATTTTGCCAAGTTTCGTGGTGCAGAGACAAACGGCACCCGACTGCCTCCAGAGACAAGCAGTCGAGCACTCCTTCAGAAATGCTGGAAGGGTCTGCTAAAGAATGATTCTCTGGAGTCCTGATTTTGCAGGCCTCCACTGCTGCGAGGGCATCGTCTTCCATTATTGTTCCCTTCTCTGCCTCTGTGGGAACTTCCACCTTGTGTGCCCTTGAAAGACCTCTGTGATTTTCTGAACCATATTAGGGAAGGGTCTGGTAGGTGTGGAAAAACATACTCCAAAGGCAGATAAGGTCTTACCTTCCTGTTCACACCAGGTAAGCATTTCTTTAACTTTAGGCCCAAAGAGAAATGTGCTATCAAAGGGGGCGTTAATGAAGAAAGACTTGAAAGGTTCCATGAAATCTCAAAGGGGCATCCAGACCTGCCTCCTGATAGAGATGCCTGAACCCGACACCTTACTTGCTTCATCTGCTACAAATTAAATGAGTCTCATGGATGAGCTGATGACAGAATTGATGGTGGCTGGCTGCAGAATGACTATCTGCCACCGCGTCAGCTATAGCTACTTGGAGGGAGTCAAAGTTCCTTTAACAGCTCCCTCTGTAGTCTCGGGAAATGGGTAAGGTAGTTCAGTGACCGCAAGGTAAAGGTGGCTGATGAAAAGACCCATCCATTGTCCTAGAATCCTTATTTGGAGGATAAATAGAGGAACTGGTCTCAGATAGTTCCTTTTTTGTGGCTGCCGCCACAACCATGGCATCAACTGCTACACCTTTCGTTAAAAATGCCTTATCCTTGGGAGCTGTGATGTATTTATTTGGCCTCCTAGGAGTAGGTTCTATAGAATATGGGGTCTCCCAAGCCTTCAGAGAGATTAAATCAATAAGCTCATTGGAAGGAGGGGGTCACCCAAAAGGTTGAAGGGTGAGACCCAAAGGCCTTCAGGTATACAGACTCCTCGGCTGAAGGGGAGGTGGACCGCCAGTCACCTCTCTGTTTTAAGATTTCCAGGATGTCTCCAAAAGACACATCTTCAGGAGGTGATTGTGGGGACCCTTCCGCTTCATCGAGGTCAGTATCAGATGTGATGGACTCCTCTGGGGAGTCGAGATGCTTTCTCTCGGATCTCTCCAATTTTGAAGAGGAGGATGTGGGAGATATAGCCTCAGAAAATGGGGTTGTTAGAATTAACTTATTCTTGTGCTCCATGAGCATTTTCTGATTAAATGCATAACAAACTGAACAGAATTCCTGCAGATGAAGAGGCCCCAAGCAGTACACACATAAGGTGTGCGAGCCACTAAGGGCCATCTTTTTACCACACTGCTCACATTTTTTAAAGCCAAGAGATAAAGCTAGCCCTCTAAGTTAATAGACTCAGGAAATAAAGAAGAAAATGTCTTTTTTTTATTTTTTAAACAATTGGAAGGAAAGAACGGGGGGGGGGTGCCCTCTAAGTAAAACGGACAATACTTAGACGCCCTCTAACTTAAATGGATGCTAACCAGAGACACACAGGAACAAACACTCTAAAGCTTGAAATAAATTTTAAGAAAGAAAGAAAAGGTTAAGTGGAAGGGGAAGAAAGGAAAAACATCTTCCAACTAAAAAAAGAAGTTATGTACTCACCATAACATTCCATGTTTGTTGTCCATAATCTCGCCTTCATTCTTTATGGTTGGGTTTGGAACCAAGCATTGGTTCCAACTCAGCCACATACTAAAGCTCGAAATCTTTCACTGGCTCGTTATGTTGTCCTACCTCACCTTCATTCTTGATGGTTGGGACAGCGTCCCCAGCACCTTCTTTCTCAGATGGCTCAAGGGAATAAACTCTTCAGAACAGTGGAACCAAAGGATGCCTTGTTCTGGGAGGCCACGTCTACTTCGTAATGAATGATAAAGGTATGCGGGCTGATCAATGTGGCTGCAGCACAAATTTAATCTAAGGGTAGTTTGGCTTGAAAGGCAGTGGAGGTCGACATAGCTCTAGTTGACTGACCTCAAATTTTTCCTGGAAGTTGCTTGTGTTGAGAGCTATACACAAGTAAAGGTGTCTGTAAGCCATCCTGATAAGGTGACTTTTGAAACTGAAGTTCCTTTTCTGTTTTCTGAGAATGAAACAAACAGTTGGTCAGATTTTCTGAATTCCTTTGTCCTATGCAAGTAAAAACTGAGCTGCCTATGAACATCCAACTGAAGCTTGTATTCTGCCCTGTTGCGATGATTGGGGAAAAATACAGGTGGCTCAACAGACTGATTTAAATTGGACTAAGAACATACTTTTGGCAGAAAAGAAGGATTTGTCCTGAGAGAGAGATTGTCTTTGTGGAAAATCAAATAGGGAGGATGGACAGACAGTGTTTGCAATTCTGAAACCCTCCTAGTGGAGGTAATGGCTGTTAAAAAGACTGTCTTCCAAGTTAAAAACTGTAGTGAACAGGAAGAGGCTGGTTTGAAATGAGGGTGAATTAAAGAAGCTAATACCACATTTAGACCTCAAGGAGGTGGTAGTTCTCTTATGGGAGGTCTTAAAAGGAATGCACCTCTCAAAAAGGCTTTGAACAATGTGAGACATTATATTGGATCCCATGTCTCCTACATGGTAGTTTGATATGGCAGCTAGTTGTACCCGTATCGTGGCTGCAGCTGCACCTTGATTAAAAGTTTCTGTTAAAAATTCCAGAATTACTGACATAGGAGCTGTAAAGGGGTCTATATGGGTCTTGTCATCCCAACAAGACAATCTCTTCTATTTGCTTGCATAAAGTTTCCCAGTTGTATTCTTGTGTAATGAAACCAGAATGTGTCGCACTCCTGGGGGCAGTTCTGGAAGCCTGGCTAAGATGGGAAGTGGAGCAACCAAGCTGTCAGCTTGAGGCTTTGAACAGAGGAGTGGAGCATTCCTGACTGATGAGTCACAAGATCCAGCAATGGGTCCAGGATCCAAGGCTCCTCCTGAAGATGGGGCCATAGGAAAGAGAACCATATCTGATGAGGCCAAGGAGCAATGAGAATTAGCCTGTGACTCAACGATTTGGCATTCTGCAGAACTTTGGGTATTAATGGAAATGGGAGAAATGTGTAAAGAAGGCCCAGGGGCCAATCGTGAGCAAGTGCATCCCTGGGTAATTTCCCCAGAGGGGGGATTAAGGCAAAGTAGCTGCTGCATTTGTAGTTTATGGACGTGGCAAAGAGGTTGCAAAGGCTGGCCCCATTTGCGAAAAATTTGGTTCGCAATTTCCTGTTTGAGGGACCACTCATGAAGCATAAGAATTGACCTGCTTAGCCTGTCTGCTATCACGTTAGATTTCCCTGGGATGTGCGTTGCAACCAGAAAACGTTGAGAAGATATTGACCATTGCCATACTCTGTGAGCCTCTAGACAGAGGGGGTAGGATCTGGTTCCGCCTTGTTTGTTGATGTACCACATCACGGACATACTGTCTGTTTAAATCGCAATCTTACCTGTTGAAAGAGAGCTCTGGAATGCTTGCAACATCAGCAGCACTGCTCTCATCTCTAGGACATTGATGTGCAAGTGGTAATCATGTTACTGCCAAGTCCCTTGGACAGTCTGTCCAAAATAATCTGGGAAGTGCCCGTGGTCACTGTAGCTACTGGTTGGGGGAGGACAAACGGTCTGCCTATTGTTACCTGTATGGACCGAAGCCACCAACATAGGTCTCTCTTGCAGGTGTCTGTAATGAGGATCTTGTGTGACATGGGTAACTCCTGCATGGACCACTGGAGTAGCCACTGTAATATTCTCATATGTAGACGCACTCGTGGTACTAATGTTATTGCTGCTGCCATTGAACCCAGAACCTTGAGGACAAACTTTGCCTGTACTTTCTTCTTCATGAGCAAGATTGACACCCAATGATGTAGCGTTAGTACTCTTTCATGATGCAGTTTTGCTACCATGTCTTTTGTGTTTAAGTCTGCCCCTATGAAGGTAATATGCTGTGAAGGCAACAAGGCAGATTTTTTGAAATTTATGGTAATGCCTAGCTCTGAGCAGAGATGAATGGTGATGTCCCTTGCCTTGGACAGTAGATGCTCGGTGGTGGTGCTCAGGAGCCAGTCGTCTAAGTATGGAAACACCCGGACTCCTAGATGCCTCAGGTGAGTCGTGACTACTGCCATGAATTTGGTAAACACTCTGGGGCTGTAGTGAGACCAAAGGGCAGCGCTCTGAATTGGTAATGACTGGCTCCCAGCCGAAAGCGTAGATATCTCCTGGATCGCCTGTCCATCTTTATATGGTAGTACGCATCCTGAAGATCTATGGAGCATATCCAATTGTCTTGCTCCAGAAAAGGGAGTATAGACTGTAGTGACACCATTTGGAACTTTGCTTTTTTTACAGACTTGTTCAGTTTGCTGAGATCCAAGATTGGCCTCCAGTCCCCTGTCTTCTTTGGAACTAAAAAGAACCTTGAGTAAAATCCGGATCCAATTTGGTCTGTGGGGACTTCTTGGATGGCTCTTATTTCTAGCAACCTTTGGATTTCTAGGGTTGCTTGATCCCTTTGACCAGGTAGGATGTCTGGGATTGAACTTGTTGGAGGGGGTGGAGAAGAGAAGGGTATGTTGTATCCCCTGGATATAACTGACCGTACCCAGCTGTCTTGAATGATGTTGAGCCAGGCCTTTGGGTACAGTGATAACCTGCCCCAGACTGCCTCCAGAGGTGGATAGGTGGGCCTCCTTTCAGGAGCACTGGAAGGGCCTGCTAGAGAACGTATCTCTGTCACCCTGGTACTGCGGACCTCCTCTGCCACGAGCGTGACGTCTTCCATTATTACTTCCCCCTCTGCCCCTGGGGAAAATTCACCACGTGCATCTGGCGAAGCTCTTTGGGATTTCCAGAACCACATTTTTCCATCCTTTTGGTCACTGGAATAAGGCCTGGTAGGGACGAAAAATGTACTTCCACGGCAGACAGAGTTTTGCCATCTTGTTCGCATCTGTTAAGAGTCTCTTTAACCTTTGGCCCGAACAAAGATGAGCCTTCAAAAGGGGTGTCTATAAAGGAAGACTTAAAGGGTTCAGCAAACTCACAAAGGTGCATCCAGTAATGTCTCCTCAGAGCTATTCCTGTGCCTGCTGCCCTACTTCGCTCCATCGGCTGCGTAGGAGATAAGGCATATGGGGGAGTTTACTACAGAATTTAGAGTCACAAGCTGAGCCTTTACCTTGTCCGGCACCGCACCCCTGCAGCTGTAGCACCCTGGAGGGTATCTCCTAGCTCTTTCAGGAGATCCCCCTGAAGTCGGGTAAAATGGGATAAATAGTTCAGTGACCTAAGAGTAAAGGCCACTGAAGAGAACATACACTTCCCATATCTGTCCATCGTTCAAGACTCTTTATTCGGTGGATAGACAGATGAAGAAGTTTCAGCTAATTCTTTTTTGGTGGCCACTGCCACCACCATAGCATCTACTGGAACAGCTTTGCTCAAGAATTGCTTATCGTCCGTGACAGTAATAAACTTGCTGGGCCTAATCAGAACAGGTTCCATGGATTCTGGAGAGCCCCATACCTTTCAAATGACTACGCCAAGGAGTTGGTCGAAAGGCGGAGACACCCAAGAAGTGGAGGGTCGGGAGCCGAGTGCCTCCAGGTATACAGACTCATCTTCTTTAGGGGAGAGGGTCTTGCAGCCACCTCACTGCTTTAGGACCTCTAAGATGTCTGAAAAGGAGACATCAAAGGGTGACCGTGGGGACCCTTCTGAATCCTCTAAGTTTGTATTTGACGTGACAGACTCAGGGGAGTATAGGCATTTCCTCTTACAGGTTCTCTTCCAAGGGACCTCCTCAGAGGGATAATCTGGGAAGGTTTCAGAAGAGAGTGTCTCACCCATTGGGGCATTATGGGGCATCAGCCTTCTATGCTTGGGCTTTAAAGATGGCATTGAGGTTGACACTGGCCCTTTCAGGGGAAGAGTAGCTACAGCCGAGGGTGGAGCAGTCTCGGGGGGCAGCACACTCCTCATCACCTCAAAGACACCACAATCCTGGCCCGAGGGAGCCTCCGGCTCCGAGAAATCGGGAGACCTCCCTTGCACCAAGGATGATGGCTCCAAAGCTGATGTGGGTGTCCAACTCACTTGCGGCAAAGCCCCAAGTGGAAGTGTCGGATCCGACAAGGGTCCAATTTGACTGCCCCCCCCCCGGAACCGACGAAGGAGTGTTGACTCCCAGATCCCGTGATGGAAGACATTGATGAGATCGGAGCTCAGGTTGGAACAGAGACACCAGGGATGGTTTTCAGGTCAGACGGTTCCACCAGAACTCATCTGAGTCAGAGGAGGAATGGAAGGTAAGGTAGATTCAGTAGTTGGCTCCACGTCCTTCTGGGCTCGAGAGAATTTTTGCTAGGGCCGGTGTCCAAAGCAACCTCCTAACCAGCAGCTCCGCATCATCATCCGGAAGGCTCCTGGATGATTGAGAGGAATGGGTGGATGATCTGTGGCTACCCGCCACTGACTGCAGCAGAGGAGACTGTGGCACTGAATGGACCAGCTCCAAGGACAGTGACCGGCTCCGTTTTTGGCTCCGAGACGGTTCCAATAACTCAGGTGGAACCGATGGAGGCTTAGCCTTCTCGGAACCGAAAGACTTCGGGTCCGAAGTAACCTGTTTCTCTTGTCTCTTTGCCGGCTCAGAAACTGGAGCTGAAGAAGTTGATGTTTTTGAGGACTTGCCAGAAGATTTGGAGGCCTGATTCCCTTCGATAGCCATTTCGAAAGAGTCTTTTAATAAGCCCCTGACTATTAACTTGCTTTTCCGCTCCTGCAGGACCCTTGAACTAAAGCCGTGGCAAATAGAGCAGGAATCCTGCAGGTGAAAGGCCCCCAAACAATAAACACAGCTAGTGTGTCCATCTGTTAAAAGACATTTTTTGTGTGTAAGAATCACACTTTTTTAAAACCAGACTGTCTAGTCTTTTTAATAGGATCTTTAGACATCTTGGTTATTAGTCACAACCAGTACAAGAAAGACACACTATAAAGTATAGTCTAACTCAATAAACAAAACCAACACCAAGAGAAAGACCAAAGCTTTTTTTTTTTTTTTTTATAAAGAAAAAGAGAGGATTAGAGAAGAGGTCTCTAAATTAAACGACAGACACTTCTAACTTAAACAGTGAAACCTTCAAAGTTTAAGGAAATAAGAGGAAAGGAGAGCCCTCTAACTAAAAAAGGGGTAAGCAAGAAGGGGACAAAAACAAATCCTGAAACTTAAACAGATTTGTTTAAGAAGCTAAATTTCAGTCAGGATAGGGGAAAGGCCTGAAAGAACGATGGTCCACACAGAAAAACACAGAGAAAGAACCTACAACCACGCTTAAAAGGCACCCAAAAGGGTAAGCTATTTAACAAATTTAAATTATCAAAGATTTAACTACTAGAAATCACACAAAAAGCAAAGTATGAAAAAAGCAATCACAAAGCAGCAACTGGCAAATGAGATCTGGGTTACTGTCACTGGGCATCTTGATATAGGGTGTAGCCTCGAGCCAGTGAAAGCTGTCGAGCTTTAGTATGGGGCCAAGTCAGAACCGATGCTCAGTTCCAAACCAAACCATCAAGAATGAAGGCGAGATAGGACAACATAACATTGGGCATTAAGTCAGACATCTTCCAACTTAAACGGACGCTAACAAAGAGTAGTAAACTGAGAACTAACACGAAAACTACACTACAAACTGGCAGGTAAGGTAGGGATAGATATTTAAAAAGGAAAAATCTAATGGAAAATAACTAACTATAAAAGTTGAAAACGCTATAAAGAATGCACTTAGCCCAGAGCTTGCCAATGAACCTGCTCGCAGTGCAGCAAGTGAGATCTGAGTAAGTTAGGGAACTGCATTGTGGGTAGGGAAGGATAACCACGAGCTTTGCTGAAGACCTGGAGCTTTTGGAAAGGCCAAGACAGATCTGATGCACTGGATCTGACCCATCAGTGAGAATAATGGCAAGACTGACAACAACACATCACATGTTATGCAGAAATCTGCCTTTGTCTTGTTATACAGCCCCTGAATTGCATCTGCAACAACATTTGCAGTGGCTATTTCTTACTAGCTTAACGTAAGGCCGTAACTAGAAAAAACTGTCAAGAAGTCTGCAATGGATAAAAAGATTTGTCAAATTGCTTATGAATTTTACAGTACAACAGAAATTACATTACAGAGAAGGAAGTTATGTATTCACCATAACGTTCCATCTGTATTGTCCATTTTTTCATCTCTTCTCACAGATGGGACAGATGGGTTACGGATCTGGTCATCGGATCCGACTCAGCCATTACTAAGCTCATGGCAACCAAAGAAGCTCTTGGACACTCCTCTTACCCACAATGCATCTCTCTCTGTTCCCTCAGATCTTGTTTGCCATAATGCACAAATGTACACAACATACTGGCAAGAAACTCAGGGATAAAAACTAAAGAGTGAAAGATGGTTGAAGAGGCCAACTCTGCAGAGACTAGGTTAAAAACACATGTCCTAGCTATAAAAACTTCTCATTCAACCATCATTCAACTATAAAAACTTCTCATTCAACCAGGGCTAGGGGATGGAATGTGAGGAGAGAGAGAAAAAAAATCAACAATACAGATGGAACGTTATGGTGAGTACATAACTTCTTTATTTGATATTGTCAATTTTTTCATCTTCTCCTCACAGTTGGGACAGCGTCCCCAGCTTCCTATCTCCTGGGCAGACTCAAGGAGAATATTCCTTTAGAACCATCGAACCAAAGGAGGCCCATCCCTGGGAGACCATGTCCAACTTATACTGGGAAATAAAGGTATGACGGCTGGATCAAGTGGCTGCTGCACAAATATCATCCATAGAAGCGTTAGTTTGAAAAACAACAGATGAGGCCATGGCCCTAGTAGAGTGAGCTCAAACGGGCTTAGAAAGATTAATACCCTTTGAAGTGTAAACAAAAGAAATGTAATCGGAAAGCCATCTTGATAAGGGAACCTTGGAGACTGATTAACCTTTCTTAGGGCCCGAAAAAGCAATGAACAACTGGTTTGTCTTGTGAAACCCTTTGGTTCTATGTAGGTTGAATTGCAACTGCCTATGTACATCTAACAAGTGTAGAACACATTCACCCTTGTTGCTAAAATTAGGAAAGAAGACAGGCAAATGGATGGTTTGGTTAATTTTGGCTTGATAAACAACTTTGGGGAGAAAGAAGGGGATGGTACGCACTGATGCGCTGTCTTTGTGAAAAAACAGATATGAAGAATGTGAGCATAAGGCTTGGATCTCTGAAATTCTCCTTGCCAATGTGACTGCTACTAGAAAAAGTTTTCAAGGAAAGAAATTAATATTACAGGTGGCTGCAAGTTCAAAGGGCAGTTGCACAATGGAACTTAGCACTAAACTGCAGTCCCATGGGGTAGAAGGATAACTGTCTGGTGGTTTTAACAAGAGTCCATTTTAAGAAGGCTTTCTAAAGTCTGTGGGAAATTAGTGTCAAGTTATCCTCTCCAACATGAAAAACTGAAATAGCCACTAACTGAACTCTGACTGTAGAAGCAGGCACTCTGTCATTAAATAAATGAGCCATAAAATCCAAGACAAGGTGAGCAGGGACTGTAATAGGATCTACATTACGCTGTAGTGCCCAAATTACAAATATCTTCCATTTACTTTTGTGCAGTTTCTGGGTAGATAATTTATGAGAAGACAACAAAATACGTTTGACTGGCAAGGAGAGTATGGGTTGTCTGGCAATTAACTGAACTGGAGAAACCAAGTCGTCGGCTTGAGATTGTGGAGGTGTAGATGAATCATTCCTGTCAGGTGTGACAGCAGCTCTGGAAAGCTTTCCAGAAATCCAGGGCATCTCCTGAAGATGAGGCCAGAGAAAGGGAAACCAAATTTGACGAGGTCAGAATGGCGCAATGAGGATTATTGTTCTCTTCAACCTGCTTGCTTTCTGAATGAACTTTGACATTAAAGGAAATGGAGAAAGGTATAGGGGGGGGGGAATTGTGATTGAAGCATCCCTCACAGACTCCCCCTGTGGGGGGAATCAGGGCACAATAATTGCTGCATTTGTTGCTTAGTGGAGAAGCAAAAAGGTTGCAGCAAGGCTGGCCCCATCTATGGAAAATGTTCTGCGCTACCTTTTGGTTGAGGGACCACTCATGAAGGATGAGAATGGATCTGGCCAATTTGTCCACTATCATGTTGGACTTCCCCAGAATGTGTGTTGCTATGAGAAAATGGTTGGAGGAGATCGCCTACTGCCACACACTGAGTGCCTCTCAACATAGAGAGTCAGATCTGGTTCCCCCTTGCTTGTTTATGTACCAGACCACTAACATTATCTGAGTGAATTGCAATTGTTCCCAGAGGAAGAGTAGCTTGGAATGCTAGTAATGTTAGAAGCACAGCTCTCATCTCCAGGACACTGACGTGCAAGTTCACCTCATCTGCAGACCAGGTTCCATGGAGAATTCTCCCCATATAATGTCCCCCAACCCTATCTGGGAAACATCGTTGGTTACAGCGGCCTGTGCCTGTGGGGGAACAAAGGGTTCCTTGTAACAAGTGGTCTGATTGCATCCACCATAAGAGGGATCTTCTGCATGTGTGGTTATTAAACTCTGGTGGGACATGGACCGATGAAGAATCGACCATTGGATAGGTAGAAGCGACTGTAGGACTCTCATGTGGAATCTGGCTAATGGGACTAGTATTACTGCTACAGCCACTGACCCTAATGCGTGAAGAATGTGACACACAGCTACCTTCCGATTTTGAAGCAACCTGTTTGTCATCTGATCGTTAATGCTTTTGAAGTTGGAAGTTTGGGAATCATCTGAGTGGTGTCCAAAACCAGTCCAATGAGTCCAAGGTCTGCACCGGTTCCAGATGTAATTTTTGGTAGTTTATTGTGAAACCCAATTGTGCACAAAACTGAAGAACTGAGTCCCTAGTATTTAACAGTAGATGCCTGGTCGGGGCAGAGATGAGCCAGTCATCTAAATAAGGAAACGCACTGGATCCTTGTCATCTCAGTTGAGCCACAACCACTACCATACATTTGGTGAACACTCTGGGGGCTGTGGTGAGAACAAAGGGCAGTGGTCTGAACGGGAAATGACTGGCTCACAACCAGAAGCGTACACATCTTCTGGTGTGCCTGTCCGTCTTTATAAGGTAGTACACATGCTGAAGATCCACTAAGCACATCCAGTCATCCTTCTCCAAGAATGGAAGTACGGACTGAACCATGACTATTCGGAACTTGCTGCGATCCAGAATTAGTCTCCAGTCCCCTGTTTTCTTTGGAATTAAATAGAATCTTGAGTAAGTTCCGAATCTCTCTGGTCTGGGGGGACCTCTTGGATGACTTTTTTTTCTAGCAATTTTTTAACCTGAATAACTGCTTACTCCCTTTGACTGGGTGGGGCATCTGGGATCCTGTTGATAAGGGGATGTGATTGATTGAAGGGAATGTGATAGCCTCTGGATATCATCCTCTGCACTCACAAACTGGAAGTTACGTTTTGCCAGGATTTCTAGTCCAGGGATAGTTGACCCCCGATTGCCTCCAGAGGTGGACAATTGGGCCTGCTTTCAGGAGTGCTGACAGAGTTTACCAAAAAAAGAGATCTTGGAAGCCCTGGTTTTGTGGGCCTCCTCTGTCGTGAGGGCGGTGTCTTCCATTATTATTATTATTATTATTATTATTATTATTATTCCCACCTTTGCCTCTAGTGGAAACATCTTCATGTGTATCCTGGTAAGAACTCCTGAGATTTTTCTCTGACCTTTAGAGTTGGGTCTCTGAGGGGCAGAAAAACATATGCCCATGGCAGACAGAGTCTTACCTTCCTTCTCACACCTGCAAAGGGTATCTTTAACTTTTGGTCCAAAAAGAGAAGAACCATCAAACCAGACGTTGACAAAGGAAGACTTAAAGGGCTCCATAAAATCACAAAGGCACATCCAGGCATGCCTCCTCTTAGCAATGTTAGAAGCCGCTGCCCTACTTGTCCCTTCGGCTGTGTGTGCAATAAGCCTCATGGAAGAATTGGCTATAGAGTGTAGGGTCACTAACTGGGAAGACACCTTTTGATGTACCCCTTCAGCTACTGCCCCTTCCAGGGTATCTGTTAACTCCTTTATCAGATCCCTTCATAACCTTGAATAATTGGAAAGATGGTTCAGTGATCACAAGGCAAATGTCACTGAAGAGAAAACATGCTTCCCACATTTTTCCATCATCCTAGAATCTTTATTGGGAGGGTGGATAGTAGAACTCTCCTCCGAGAGTTCCTTTTTGGTCACTGCCACCACGACCATGGCATCTACTGCAACACCCTTAGTCCAGAAGGCTTTATCGGATAGAGCTGTAATTATCTTGTTTGGTCTCCAGGGAACAGGTTAGATGGAATCTGAAGTCTCCCACATCTGCTGAAAGATCAACCCCATGAGCTCATCAGTGGGCGGAGTCACCCAGGAGGAAGATGGGCGGGAAATAAAAGCTGCCAGGTACACCGACTCCTCAGGAGAAAGATTTCTGGACTGCCAGCCACCTCTGTTTCAGTATTTCTAGAATCTCCCCAAAGGATACATCCTCAGACGGTGACTGTGAGAATCCTTCTGCTTCATCAAGGTCAGTGTCTTTACTGGCAGACTCCTTGGTGGAATTCAAATGTTTCCTCTTACAAAGTCTCTTCCAAGGAACCTCCTCAGTGGGAGAATCTGTGGAAGAATCTGAAGAGACAAGGGGACCTCGCTGGGAATCCTGGTGCTTGAGGTCTCGCTGTCCCAGTGGAGTGTCCTGGTCAGGGGGAGGTACCCCTTTAGTTGCAGTGGTAGCTATCACCCTTCTCCAAGGCCCCAAAGGCTGACTGAAAGTGGACTCCTGCCATGACAAGACATGCTTGCAAGACGAAGCCTCTTCCAACCCAGAAAACTCGCCCTGGGTAGAATCCAGAGCAGAGCTCACCTGCGCAGAAGCAATGAAATGCAGTGACTGCTCTGACAACCTGGGAGTTGAATGCTCTCGAGGACTGGCAGCTCTCCGGATCAGAGAAAACAGAAGAGCTCAGAGCAAAGGCCTGATCTGAAGAAGATGCTCTCAGATCCGGCCTAAAGGGTACCGGGCTCATCAGATCTGAGGGCTCTGAAACTTGCTCTTAAGTCAGAGGAAGATCTGGGGGGGTAGTAGACTCAAGAAGCCCCAGAGCCGAGTGGGTCGGGGCCAAGGGTGATTTAGTTATACCCTGTGCCCACAGAATCTTCTGCACCAAACGCTCCACGTCATCTTCAGTAAGGCTCCTATAGCTAAATGAGAAAAGGAGCCAGATGGGGATTTCAGCCTGGACAAAAAGGGGGGATGGTACTCTGAAAGATACAGGGTCATAAATTGGCCAGTACCTAGTCTGAGAAAGAGTCTTAATAGGCTTAAAGGCACTCATTTTTGGATCTGATACCAACAAATCCAGCACATCTTTATCAGATGATTCCGGAGCCGAAGAAAGCGGATCAGACTTGTCAGTAGTTGAAGCCGAAGGCCCTGACAAATCTTTATCGGCATGTTTTGAAATTTTTGTCTTTGGCTTCGAAGTATCCAAAGCCGATGAAGGCCTCTTCTTGCCCTTATCGCCAGCATTCACAGACAGGGAAGAAGCAGGACTAGACTGAGCAGACCGATTTAGAAGCCGGTTTTACTGAGTAAGCAGAAATGGCCTCTTCACATGCAGAGGGAAGCATCCCTTTTAAGTTAAGCTTATTCCTTCTTTCAACCAATGCACGGTGGTTAAAAGAATGGCAAATACAGCAGTTCTCCTGTAAGTGTAGAGTCACTAAGTAATACACGCACAAGTCATGCAAATCACTAAGCTGGATTTTATACCCACATTTGGAGCACTTTTTAAAGCCAGCAGGTTTGTTGTGTTTGTCCAACATGACAAGAATGTAGGCACTGAAAGGGACCTGACAACATCCCAGGCTGCCTTCTACATGAACTACAGAATGAGCTGGCACCCCACCAAAGTACCATGTTCAATCATAGCCTCACCTCAGGCTTTGTGCCCATTGAATGGCGCACCGTGACAGTTATCCCACTCCACAAAGGAGGGGCCACAACAGACCCTGGGAACTACCGCCCCATTAGCCTGACGAGCCTCGTCTGCAAGGCCATGGAACGTATCATCATGGAACTCATAAACAAAGACATTGGAGATCTCCAAACCTTGGACCCCACACAGTCTGGGTTTGTAAAAGGCAGATCATATCTCCTAAACCTGATGGACTTTTTTGAAGTAGTCACCAAAGCCATAGATGAGGGTAAGGTGGTTCACACAGCCTATCTATCTCTCACTCTGGAATTACAGATAAACTCACTAAACTAGGTTTAAATCCCTATGTCACAAGATGGGTTGCCAACTGGCTTACTGAAAGAACTCACACTGTGAAAGTAGCAGACTCCAAATCATTCTTCAGACCAGTGACAAGTGGAGTACCACAGGGTTCAGTCCTGGGTCCTCCTGTTTGGTATCTACTTCTGAAGTACAGGCTAACACAGAAGGTCTTTGGCTAACTAAATTCGCAGATGACTGCAAACTAGGAGCCATAATTGAAACTCCTAATGATGTGGACATCCTACAAATGGGCCTCACTGAGACAGATGCCTGGTGTCAAAGACATGGTCTCAAGATCAATGCCAAAAAGTGCATTGTCATCCCCTTTGGTAAAAATTCTGTACCCATGAACTACCACATAGGCGGTAGTGTACTTAAAACCGAAAGTGTGATAAGAGACCTTGGGACACAGGTGGACAGTAGTCTCTCCTTTGATAATCACATCACCAAAGTGGTCAGGAAATCCTTCTACGTGGCACACCTCATCACAAAAGTTTTCTCATCCAGAAAAAAAGAGGTCATTGTTCCCCTCTACTCATCACTCATTAGACCCATTATAGAGTACAACACCCCTTTTGGTATGTACCTCACAAGACATCTACAACTGGAAAGGCTGCAAAAATACCTCACAAAGAGGATTACTGGCTTCAAACAGATGCCTTACGCAGACCGTCTCAAAAAACTCCAGCTTTACTCTGTCTCATATCGCCTTCTCAGAGGCAATCTCTGCCTAACATACAAAGCTATGTCAAACCCAGAGCTGTTGGACATGCTCCACTTAAAGAAATCCCAATCCCTCCGAGCTACACGCTCTAGGGACATAAACCTTGTCACCAAAATAAATAGAACATGCTGGAGGGATAGATTCCTGTCCCAGAGACTTCCCATACTCTGGAACAGACTACCTATCTATGTCAAACAGAGCTCCTCATTAGCACTCTTCAAGAAAAATCTTGATGATTGGATGGGTAATAGGAAATTCACCCTGGGGATCACTTCTGTGGTTCTGCTTGACAGGAGCACAGAAAAATAATTTTCTTGGGTGGCTAAAGCCAGGGTACATTTTTGGCTAGGCTTGTATAGGCCCTAGGGCCTATAGCCTAGTACCTACCTATGAACCTATAAAGTTAGAACGAATTTTTTTTTTTTTTTGGACAGAAAAAGTTAGAGGGACGATAAACTACTAGCAATAGTAGTCGTGGCTACCTAAAAAGGTAAGGGTTGAGGGAAAAAAACAACGAAAAACAGACTGTTATAGGGGACAGAAAGATAGAGAGACAAGCAACCTAATAAAAAGCGGTTACCAAGGAAATATGAACATTTTTAAAACAAGGGGAGAAGCACGTCAATAAAAAAAAAAAAAAAAAAAGTTACATACTCACCATAACGTTCCATGTTTGTTGTCCATCTCGCCTTAATTCTTACTGGTTGGGTTTGGAACCGATCCTCGATTCCGACTTGGCCATATACTAAAGCTTGAGATCTTCCACTGGTTGAATCCCTATCCCATTATGCTCTAGTGAAGCTCCCCAAATCTTGTTTGCTGATAACTCCAGTTACCTAAGACACTATTACAATATTTTATGAAGACAAAGAAGAAGGTCAGAGAACACACTTGCCCAATGAAAGAACCTCTTGGTTCTCCAGGAACCATAGGCTGGGAGAAGGAGAGTGAGACGCAAGATGTACAACAAACATGGAACGTTATGGTGAGTACATAGTTTCTTTATGTTATGGTGTCCTATCTCGCCTTCATTCTTACTGGTTGGGACAGCGTCCCTAGCACCATATTTCCTGGGTGGCTCACGGGATTATATTCTTCAGGATGGTGGACCCAAAGGAGGACCTGTCCCTGGAGGCCAAATGTACTTTGTAATGAGTGATAAAGGTATGAGGTCTTACCCAAGTCACAGCAACACAAATGCTATCAAGTGGCAGTCTAGCTTGAAAGGCAAAAGAGGTTGCCATGGCTCTCACAGAATGACCTTTGACTCCAAAGGGGAAAACTTTGTTGTTAGAATTATATATAAAAGTAGTACAATCTGAGAGCCATTTTGAAAGTGTAACCTTAGAAATAGGGGCACCTTTCTTTGCTTCTGAAAATGAAACTAATAACTGATCAGATTTCCTGAAGTCTTTTGTCCTATGTAAGTAGAAATGTAACTGTCTATGTACATCCAGTTGGTGAAGCTTATATTCTGCCTTGTTGCCACGGTTAGGAAAGAAAACTGGTAGATCTACGGACTGATTTAGGCTAGACTCTGGGCATACTTTTGGTAGGAAAGATGGGTTTGTTCGAAGGGATACTCTGTCTTTGTGGAAAAGCATATATGGCGGTTTGATCGATAATGCTTGCAGCTCTGAAACTCTACTAGCAGAAGTGATGGCAATCAACATACTTGTTTTCAAAGTTAAAAATTTCAGATCACGTGATGACGCAGGGTCAAAGGGGGGAAGGATCAAACAGAACAGAACAAAGTTTAGGTCCCATGGTGGTAGAGGGGTTTTTATGGGTGGTCTTAACAAGTTAGTGCTCTTCAGGAAGGCTTTGCATAGCCTGTGGGATATCAGATTTGGGGAAAAATTGTTAGCATGGAAATTGGATATTGCTGCTAATGGTACACGAATGGTAGGTGCAGTTGCGCCTTCATTAAATAGTTTTGCCAGAAATTTAAGAATAGAAGTTATAGAAGCAGAGAAGGGGTCAATATGTTTGCTTAATGCCTAGAAGAAAATCTTTTCCATTTACTCATGTATAACTTTCTCGTTGAGGTCTTATGAGAAGAGATCAAGATATGTTTCACCGAAAGAGGAAGATTAGGAAGGTTGACTATATTTGGAATTGGAGCAGCCAAGCTGTCAATTTGAGGGTTTAAAGAGAAGGACGGAGCATTCCGGATGTATGAGTCAGAAGGTCTGGAACTGAGTCCAGAACCCATGGCTCCTTCTGAAGGTAACGCCAAAGGAAGGGGAACCAAATCTGACGAGGCCAGTATGGGGCATTGAGAATCAGCTTGCTTCCCAATGGGCTGGCTTTCTGGAGAACCTTGGGCATCAGAGGAAAGGGGGGGAAGGCATAAAGGAGACCTGTGGGCCAATCATGTACAAGTGCATCTCTTGGTGACTTCCCCAAAGGGGGGATCAGGGCAAAATAGCTGATGCATTTGGCATTCATGGATGTGGCAAAAAGATCGCAGCAAGGCTGGCCTCATTTGCGGAAGATCCTCTCTACTACTTCTTGCTTTAGGACCAATCGTGAGGCATGAGAATTGCTCTGCTGAGTTTGTCTGCTATCATGTTGGATCTCCCTGGAATGTGTGTTGCTATCAGAAATCGTTGGGAGAAGATCACCCACTGCCATACTCGGAGGGCCTCTCGACAAAGGGGGTAAGATCTGGTCCCTCCTTGTTTGTTTATGTACCAGATCACTGACATGTTGTCGGTCTGTATTGTAATTGTTCCCAGCGGGAGAGAGTCCTGGAGTGCCTGCAACGTCAAATGTGCTGCTCTCATCTCTAGGACATTAATGTGCAAATGGGCATCATGATCCTGCCAAGTGCCTTGAACTGTCCTTCCCAGATAATGCCCCCCCGCCCCACACACATCAGGGAGGCATCCGTGATCACTGTGGCTACAGGCTGTGGAGGAGGAAAGGGCTGACCTGATGTCACATAATTGGAGTGAAGCTACCAGCAAAGATCCTTCTTGCAGGACTCTGTTAACAGAATTTGGTGAGACATGGGTAGTTCCTGCAAAGACCAGTGAGTGAATAGAAGCCACTGCAAAATTCTCATGTGCATGCATGCTAGTGGAACTAAACTTTTCACTGCTGCCATGGTTCCCAAGATTTTCAAAACTGTTCTCTTGTCTTGGAGGGAAGGCTGGAGACTTGCTGTCTCAGAACTAAAACTCTTTCTGCAGGAAGTTTTGCCATCATGTTCATTGTGTCTAGATCTGCTCCTATAAACATGATACATTGCGATGGCTACAAGGCAGATTTTTCGTAATTTACTGTGATTCCTAGGTGAGAGCAAACAGATAAAAAGTGATGTCTCTTGCTACTAGTAGTAGATGCTTGGTGGTGGCAGTTAGGAGCCAGTCGTCTAGATATGGAAACACTCGGAATCCTAGAAGTCTCAGGTGAGCCATAAGTACTGCCATACACTTGGTGAACACTCTGGGGTCTGTAGTGAGACCAAAGGGCAGAGCTTGAAACTGGTAAAGACTGGCTCCCAGCCGGAAGCGCAGATGATTCCTGGATTGCCTGTCCATCTTTATGTGGTAGTACACATCCTGGAGGTCTATAGAGCACATCCTTGTCTTTTTCAAGAAAGGGAAGAATCGACTGCAGTGTTACCATCCAGAACATGGTCTTTTTTACTAAATCGTTTAATCTGATGAGATCCAAAATGGTTCGCCAGACCTATGTTCTTTTTGGCACTAAAAAGAATCTCAAGTTAAGTTCTAGATCCTATTTGGTCTGCAGGGACTCTTTGGAGGACTCTTTTGTCTAGTAACTTTTGAATTTCTAGAATTGCTTGGTCTCTTTGGCTGGGTGGAACATCTGGGATTTTCTTTATGTTTGGGACAAGAAGAGAAAAGGGTATGGAGTAGCCTCTGGATATGATACTCTGTACCCACTTCTCTTGTTATTTCCAGCCAGGCTTCTAGGTACAAAGATAAGCGACCCCCGACTGCCTCCAGAGATTGACAGCGGGCCTCCCTTCAGGAGCTCTGAAAGGGCCTACCACAGAAAGAATCCCTGTCACCTTGAATTTACGGACCCCCCTCTGCCGCATGGGTGACGTCTTCCATTAGTACTTTGCCCTTGGGGGCAGAAGGGGAGGAAGTCACCATGTGTGTCCTGAAAAACTCTCTGGGATTTTCGGAACCACATCTTTCCTTCCTATGACCTTTTGGATAAGGTCTAGAAGGTGTGGAAAAATGTACTCCTATAGCAGACAGTTTTCCTTTCTTGTTCACACCTAGTTTGTGTGTCCTTAACTTTTGGCCCAAACAAAGACGAGTCATCGAAAGGGGTGTTAGTAAGGGAAGAGTTAAAGGGTTCCGCAAAGTCACACAAGTGCATCCAGGAATGTCTCCTTAGGGAAATTCCTGAACCTGCTGCTCTGCTTGCTCCATCTGGTGCATAAGATATGAGCCTCATGGAGGAGTTGACCAAAGAGTTTAAGGTGGAGAGCTAAGAGGAAACCTTGTCCAATACTCCTGCAGCTACTGTACCTTGGAGAGCATCTCCTAGCTCTTTCAGGAGATCTCTTTGTAGCCTTGCAAAATACTTCAGATAATTCAGCGATCTGAGTGCAAATGTCACTGAAGAAAACATGTGCTTCCCATATCAGTCTATCATATGAGACTCCTTGCTCAGCGGATGGACAGACGAGGATGTTTTAGAAAGTTCCTTTTTGGTGGCTGCCGCCACCACCATAGCATCAACAGGGACACCCTTACACAGGAATTCTTAATCAGAAGAGGCTGTGATGAACGTATTTGGCCTCCAAGGGACAGGTTCCACTGCATCTAGAGACTCCCATGCCTTTTGACTAAATAGATCCATAAGTTCGTCGAAATGTGGAGACACCCATGTGGCTGAAGGGTGAGACCCAAAGGCCTTCAGGTAAACAGACTCCTCATCTGAAGGGTTAATGGGCTTCCAGCCGCCTCTCTGCTTAAAGATTTCTGGGATGTCTGCAAAGAAGACATCCTCAGAGGATGACTGTGGGGACCCTTCTGACTCATCGAGGTCTGTCAGAGGTGACTGTCTCCTCTGGGGAGTCTAAATGCTTCCACGTGCAGAGTCTCATGAGGGACCTCTTCAGAAGGGTATTCTAGATAGGTTTCGGAAGAGAGGGGTTCACCTGATGGGGTACCCTGAGGCCTGGGATCTCTACTGGTCTGTGGATGGTGTGGTGCAGAGACAGACGCTAGTGCCTTAGGGGGAGGAATGTCAGAACCCTTGAGTGGAGCTATCTGAGGAGACAGTACTCTCCTCATCAGCTCGAAAGCCCCCTTCCCCTGGTCCGAGGATACCTCCGGCTTCTAAGAGACAGAAGAAATCCCTAGAACCAAGGGGGTTGACCTCGAAACTGGTGAAGGGTGTGAGCTCATCCACGCCAAAGCCTCGAGAGGTAAGTTTGAATCCAACAAATGTCCAATCCGACTGGAGCGCATTGGCTCAGACTCCTCGGATGGAACAGAGGATGTCGGGGCAGACGTCGGGTCTGCAGAACCCAAGATGGTTCACGGCACCAATGGTTCCACAAAGGTCATCTCCAGGCATTCCGGCTCTGAGGTCCCGGGTCAGTTTGGAGGAGTAATCAATGTTGACAGGGAAAACTTGGTTGGCTCCAAATCCCTCTGGATTGGAGCCGGAAGGAGTTTTACCAACACCGGTGTCCTTATCAGTCTACTATCCACATCATCATGAAAGACTCATGTAGGACTTGGAGAAAGGAGCAGGAGTTCCAATAGTCTGCAAAATAGGGGACCTTAAAATAGGAGTTACTGGCTTCAATACTGGGGACCGGCTCTGTAGTTCGAATTCCACTGGCACCGAAACAGTTGGTGCCGATGAAAGAGATTCTGTGGGTCTGGTAGTTTTCGGAGCCGAGGAGAATACTTTACTTAGTTTTTTTGCTGGCTCCGACTGTCCTGAAGAGGGGGAAGATATCTTGGTGGATTTATTAGATTTTGAAGATGGTGATTTAACAGAATTTGAAGTACCCGGACCTTCTTCTAAAGCAGGGGTGTCCAACCTTTTCAGTTGCAAGGGCCGCATTGGGTTAACAAAAATGGTCTGGGGGCAAACGGCAGGTGAGGACCAAAAAAAAAAAAAAAAAAAGTCTCACATTAACTGAAGAGCAAAAAAACACTGCTTTATGTGGACTAATGTGGCTGTATTGTAGGTTAATTTGAACAATAAATAAATTAATAAATAATATAAATAAATTAATAAATGCATAATATTTCACCTAAACTTCAATATCTCTTTCTAATTATTTAAAAAACAGTTAAATCCATTCTAACATCTTAGTAAAGTTTATTTGTAAAAAAATTTAACAGGTACAAACCTTTCAATTTGTATGAGATCATACCTGTGATTTTGCTGGTTTCCATGTCTTCCATCATGTCCTTAATGGCCATATGTTGTCCAAAGCTCATGTATTCTTCTGTTTCTAGCTTTGCAATCTGTCCCTGAAATATGGCACTGGCAATATCAGGAATGATGACACTTTTACTTCTTAAAAAATGAACAATTTTTATTTTTACATTTGTTTCACTGTCACTAACAGATGGTACAACACATTTAACTTTGGTTCACCCACTTACTGTGGAGACACAAAGAACATGGTAGTATGCCAAAACACACTCCAGTTTCACAAGGTAAACTCACACATGCTGTTTTGCAGTTGCCTCTCCAATCTGCATTTCTCACATTTAAACAAATAAGTGACTTTTTTATAATAAAATAGTAGTGGCACTGTTTATTTGTGAAACCAGTTCACAAGGGTGCAGCCAGGCACAGACCTTTGCAGATTTCAAACTTATTGGTCCTAGTTCTTGTTATACTTAAGTGTCCATATCAGGAGGTTCAGGCTGTCAAGTCAGGATTGTTCTTTTGTGTAGTAGAGTAGACAAACATTATGAGCATAACCTTTTAATGTGAAGACTGAGCTTGTCTTTTGATACCAGTGCGCCTATATCAGGTTTGATAGATGTAGTGGCGATGCTAAGAGTATTTTCAAGATGCTCATCTGAAATTTTGTTCTGATTTTATTTTTGTATGCTTCACGAGAAAAAAAACTGCTCGCAAATGTATGTACTCCCCATAAGAGATGTCATGAACAGGGCGTGTTCGTGAAGTGATGGATATTTTTCTTTGGGTAGGTATAACTTATAAAAGTCAAATAAAGATGCTTGCAGAAAGTTTTCTTTAAGTTGCATATCTGACTGCAATTCTATGCATTCCAGTTGCAGGTTTGCAGGCAACATGTCGATGTCAACTGAGAATGGAGTAGCAAATATACTGAACTGTTGTTGGTGTTTTCTAAAATCTTGAAATCTGCTCTCAAACTCCTGTGCTAAACTATTAAGTAATGCCACATATTTTTCAGTATTTGCATGGCTTTTGCTCAGACAGTGTTGCAAAGTGAATGAAGCTATTGTTCTTAATCTGACTGTGCCACAATTTAAGTTTCATTTCAAATGCAGTCACTGTTTGAAACATGTCATTTATTAATAGATTTTCCCTTGGAGGCGCAAGTTCAGGTCGTTTAAATGAGCAGTGATGTCTACTAAGAAGGCTAAATCAGCCATCCAGCTTGCACTTTCAAATTCAGGTACAGGCTTTCCTTTAAACTCCATAAAGGACTTTATTTCATCTCGTAAGTCATAGAAGCGTTTCAGCATTTTTCCACGACTTAACCACCTCACTGCAGTAAAGTACAAGATGTCTCCATAGGTAGATTCCAAAGTAGTCAGAAACTCCTGAAACTGGCGGTGATTTAATCCTCTGATCTTATGAAATTTATTGTTTTAACAACAACATTCATAACATTTTCCATTTTAAAGTCTGTGCAGACAAATTTTCTTGATGTATAATGCAGTGGTACTTCATGAAACACATTACTGATCTGTTTTGCATCTTCTTCCATCAGTGTTGTTAGTCCTTCCTCTTTCCAACCATAGCTGGAGCACCATCAGTTACTATGCCAGACAGGTTTGTGATGGTCAAGGAAAATCTTGCCAGTGTTTCTTTTACTGCCTTGTACAGATCAGCAGACTTCGTTGTGTCTTTCAGTGGAACCATACAGGCCAGTTCTTCAGTAATATTGAAATCGTTGTCAACACCACGAATAAATATGGCAAGTTGTGCCATATCTGTAATATCAGTGCTGTCATCCAAAGCTATGGAGTAATACTTGAAAGTTGCACACCGAGATTCCAACGTATTTTCAATAGATTTGGCTATATCTTCCACACGCCTATGCATTGTCTGGTGTGATAAACTGATTTTAGAAAATTCTGATTTTTTTTTTCAGGGCAAATTATGTCTGCTACACTTTCAAGGCATTCTTTAACAAATTCACCATCGGCAAATGGCTTGGATTTTTTCGCAATTAAATTTGCTACAACATAACTTGCCTTCAGTAAAGAATCCGGTTGAGTAGCTGATTTTCGAAACAGCTGTTGTTGAAATGTAAGACTTTTTTAATTCTGATATTTTCTGTTGACGCGACACGGCTTGCAATTCACTTAATTTGGGGTGCGTTTGAATATAATGCCTTTTTAAATTGTAGTCCTTGAAAACGGATACCACTTCTCTGCACACAAGACAGAGCGCTTTGTTATGAGATTCAACAAAGAAGTACTCATCAGTCCATTTTTCCTGAAATACTCTTCTTTCGTCCGCTATCTTGCGTTTCACGGTTTTGGTTTGACCAGATGTAGAAGCCATCTGAAAAGTAAAAGAGGAGTAACTTAACTACTTTATTCCTAGTTATATAATTTTTAAAACAATGGCTAACAATTTACATTAAAAATAAGGAAATAAAAATTAAAACTATCCATACTTGTAGTAGTATATGTTAATGGTGTTCAAGGGATCATTTCACATCTGCAAAATAACACAAAAATATCCCTGGGGTGAATTTACAGTTACCCATCCTGTTGGGCAGATTACATATGAGGGCCAGTGAGGCACTTTGTTTCATTTGTAGTACTAATGCCATTAGTCTTCAAAACACCCATTACGCATAAAGCACATCACATTTACTGTGACTGTTGGTCTGTACTCTGTGCCAGTAATACTGGGCATTTTGAAAAGTTCTTCATAATTCATGAAATTCAGATGGACTGCGATAGAGCTATGAACATGTATGGTTAGCAGTTAGCTGCATGTAATCAACAGTTTCTTACTGCTACAAGAATGGCAGCTTTCAATGACATAATCAGAGCTGTACCATCAAGTTTCAAGTTAAATACTGTGTACTTTGCATGCTACCCAAGAAAAGTCATTCACTTGCAATGAAAAAAACTGGCACACACTGACATTAATTCACTACTACTGTACTACCAATTCACACTGCGAAAACCACTCCAGCCGTCCAAAGTAGGTAAAATGTCAACATTAGCAGCCCTACAGTATTACAATCCACAACATTAAGCCAACAAATTTGCAATGACTATTCTCTTCCATCTAGCTTAGTACTTCAGTTTCCCCTCTGTACTGCCCTTCTTCTTATGCTACATTCCCTGCCTTTTTCATATGTCCCCTTACACTAGCTTAGTACTTGTGTCCCTCTGTACTGGCCTTCTGCTTATGCTACATTCCCTGCCTTTTTCATATGTCCCCTCACACTAGCTTAGTCCTTCAGTGTCCCTCTGTACTGGCCTTCTGCTTATGCTACATTCCCCGCCTTTTCCATATGTCCCCTCACACTAGCTTAGTACATCAGTGTCCCTCTGTACTGGCCTTCGGCTTATGCTACATTCCCTGCCTTGTTCATATGTCCCCTCACACTAGCTTAGTACTTCAGTGTCCCTCTGTGCTGGCCTTTTGCTTATGCTACATTCCCTCACTTTTCCATATGTCCCCTTACACTAGCTTAGTACGTCAGTGTCCCTCTGTTCTGGCCTTCTGTGTATTTTACATTCCCTGCCTTTTCCATATGTCCCCTTACACTAGCTTAGTACTTCAGTGTCCCTCTGTACTGGCCTTCTGCTTATGCTACATTCTCTGTCTTTTCCATATGTCCCCTTACACTAGCTTAGTACATCAGTGTCCCTCTGTACTGGCCTTCTGCTTATGCTACATTCCCTCACTTTTCCATATGTCCCCTTACACTAGCTTAGTACTTCAGTGTCCATCTGTACTGGCCTTCTGCTTATGCTACATTCCGTGCCTTTTCCATATGTCCCCTTAAGTAAAGAATTCACATCACTGACTTAATAAAACAATTCTGAATAAGAGGTCTCACCCAAACAAATGACTGGTGCCATACACATGACCGCAAGCCAAATGCCAACAAATGCATCATCATCCCTTTAGTTTTGGGTAAAGCGGTTGTGAGGCTGCCAGCCCAGCTAGATGTTATTTTGTACAATGTACATAATTCTGTGTGTCATTTTTGAATACTAATATGCTTCCTATGCTTGTCTTACAAATGTAAAAAAAACACTATACATATGTGTATGTTAAACTATTGGTGCAGAAGTGTGTGTTGAACTGTATGTTCTGTACTGAGCTTCAAGAATGTAACCAGTGTACCCTGCTGGGAAAGAACAGAGATGTGTATTGTAACTATACCTATGGCATGCAGATGTGTGCTGTAAGGTAGAAGTTGGAACATAAAGAGTTAAATTTGACAACAGTAAGAACAGAAGTGAATTGTTTTATAACTGTCTGTATTGAAAGAGAAAGAGTTTTGCCAAATGTTAGCAGCCAGGAAACAAATGAAGTGAATTGTTTTACGACTGTGTTATCTCATCAACAAGACAGGATGCCTACACTGCAGCCAGAAGTTCTTTTTAATCTTTTGTGTGGAAACAGACAAAATGACAGGTTTCAAATGTAAAACTGTTTACTACTGTTTTATGACTTCCAGTTCCAGGGCTTAGGCCAGGGGCCTTAGGCACATTTCTGAGAGATAAGTAACCTCTCTTAGGGACAGATTGCAATATAGCAAGATTAGTAGATGTTTTCTGTATTTTGAGATTGTCCTGCAATATATTTCCTGCAATTCTGAACTGTGTCACTTTATTCATTGAGTTATTGAATATTGTCTTATTCTTTTTATTGTTTATTATTAAATATATTTAAAAACCTTTAATTGTGGCTGGTTTGTTTATTTAATTAAGACAAAAAGTATTTTTTGTCATAATGCCTTGTTTTGTATGTAATTTGCACTCGTGATGCTTACTTCAGTAATTGCAACAGGCAATTGTGAAATTCAGGAATGCTTCAAACACTTCAAGCACGAATGCATTGAGATGTTCACAGACTAGCTTACATAGTCAGTTAACAGACAGATACCTACTGGAAAAGGCCACAATCAATTCAATATATAATAATTATATATACATATTGACCTCCGTTTCATATTAGTTTGATGGACGTTCACTAGACTACAGATTTTAACACCCCTTCCTTTTGAGTCATTTTGCCTAGTATAGACAGCACTGACGAATAACCAATGGAACAGTATAACAAACTGAAATATTGTAATGAATTATTCAGACTGTATAATTACCAAGTAATTTTACAAATGAGTCAGCATAGTTCAATTAGGGTTACCACCTGTCCCACTTTGCGAGGACAGTCCCTCTTGGGCAGTTGTGTCCTGACAAAAATTTAAAAAATGGCAAATGTCCTGAGATTTTATCTGCCTAAGCAGACACCTCCAAAGCAGACACCCAAGCAACCGCTACCCCAAAACAAAACACGTGCAACACATAGCTCACAAAGCCAGTGTACCGAGCAGTCACAGCCCTTAAGACTAAACAACACACCTGATACACTTGTAATAGGTGACTATCGTCAGGCACACTGACGTCCCGCTCACCAGGCTGAACAAGGAGAGGGTCACGGTGAGCAGCCTGTCGGGCGCTAGGATCCGCCACAACACAAGCACTCAGGTCACTGCAAGGCAAGTACAAATATGATTCAGTCATTGTCCATGCTGGTGTGAATGACCTGAGGGCACCTCCCTGGACTACATGAAAGAGACATAAAGGAGCTCTCTGAGCATGTAGACCAGGCCGGTGACCCTGCCCTTGAGTAGCATCTTACCCTCACCAGGCCCATAATTGAGTACAATGCCCTTTTGGGATGGACCTTACCAGACACCTGCAGCAATTGGAAAGACCCCAAAAGTACCTCACCAAGAGGATCAAAGGGCTCAAACAGATGCCATATGCTGCCCGGTTAAAGAAACTCCAGCGCCACTCAGTGGCATACCCCCTGTTCAGCGGCGATCTGTGCCTGACGATAAAGCCATGTCCAACCCGGAATTAATGGACATGCTGTACCTCAGAAAATCCAAATCCCATCGAGCTACGCACTCGAGAGACTTGAACCTCAGCACTGAAATAAATAGGACATGCTGGAGGGACAAATTCATAACCCAGAGGCTCCCTTCACTCTGGAATAAAAATCCCAGTCCAGGTTAGGCAGAGTCCCTCATTGACTCTCTTCAAGAGGAATCTTGATGAGTGGATGGGAGATCGTAGGTTTACCCCGGGTATCATTTCTGTGTCACTGTTAGACAAAGGCACAGTATACTAACCTCGAAAAAGGGCATAGCAAAATAAATTTAAAATGGGTGGTGAAAGCCAAACACATTCTGGCTAGGCTTATAAATGCCCTAGGGCAGATAGCCTAGCTATGAACCTATGAACCCACCTCAGTTAGGGCAGAATGGGAGGAGGTGTAGTAATATGCTGGAGGGTCACTTTGGCAGAGACTGTTTCACTTGTGTAATATGCTTATATTTATTAATGACTAATATTCACACCTCCTAATTAGACCGTGGTGGTGGTGCTGCGGTTGTGTGTTGCTGTCTGGTTCAATTCTCAGCTATACCATCTTCAGTGTGGAGACATGCGTGAATGGGGCCTTCTTCGCTGAAGGTTGTGCATCAGGGCTGGTAACTCGCACGTAAAATCAACTACCAATCTTTAGCAGACTGGAGTTCCGCTGTGGCGACCCCTAACCAGCAAAAGCCAAAAGACACTAGTGACACAACAACATTCACATCTCCTAATTGTGTATTTTCCTTTTCTACTCCACTATCAGACAGGAATTAAAATTGGTCCAAATAACAGTGTATTCTGTATTTATCCACAATTCAGTTTTATCCTGCAGCTATTTCCTTATTGTCATTCAGACACACACATTGATTACTCTCATCTGTTACCTCCATTTTCTATGTCCTGTACCAAAATTCTTCCTACCTAGTGGAACTACATTTACGTGCCAAATACAAACATTTTGTTATAAAATAAAAGTAACTATCCCCAGAACATTGCTGTGGTCCAAAATGACAAGAACCCTTCCCTCCAAAAAGACTGTTTGTACTCTATCAGAAACGTTTGCAATATCAACCTGAAACAAACATCACACTCAAATTGCTTAGCCAACTTTACAATTCCACAAACAGTAGAAATCTATCCGTTAACACTGTATTAGAAAAAATATTAATGTTTTGTGTCTGTCTCCCACTGTCTACTCTTTCTTTTTCTTTGAGGTTACTTTATTTCTTCACCCCTCCTTCTGTTACAGTACATTCATTTCCATCATCGTAAGTCTCATTAGCCAGGACAGAAGAGAAATCTGATGCTTACTTTTGGCTTTGGCCACACACAAGTTAAGTAAGGACAAGTTTGCTTAAATATCCTGTTTTACACAAAGAAAGCAGCCCTTTATTTTTAAGACACAACTACTATAACGCATGAAAAGTTTGATTATCGAGGTGTTTTAAATTTTCACTACAAACAACTCCACATTACCTTCCCAAACCCAAGTCCAAAAATATTTTCTGAAAACTGTGCACAGCTTTACAATGTAGTTGTATCAATTATGCCGAAAAACAACGCAAACCATACAACCAAAAAACACACAACACTTGCAGGAAATGATACATTTTCTTTTTACTACTTGTTTTATGCTTACAGACATACTGTGTACTATAACTAATACAATCATGCTCCCTGAATCCATCAGTCCTGTAATTCTTTCCCCTCTTCTCTCTGCCACATTGCATTTGACAAGTTTAGTAACAGCACAGTCACAAATTCTATCATAAACAATCTTTTTTTCCCCAGAGACTAGAAAGCTGAAGCATGTTTATTATACTGTACATACAGTTGCTGTGTCCAGCAATCATGACCACTCCCCACCAACATCCACCCCATACCACAAAACCTGACAGGGCAAGAAATCTGGTAAACCAGGTAAAGCCTAATAAATGAAGTGGAAAAAGCCCCAAAAGGACACATTTTAAAAATGTAAAAACTGCTCTTATAAACTTAGAAAGTTGCAATAACAGGATTTGAGTTAGGATGCATTTTCTGAAGGATATGAACTCTAAAACTCAAGTGTATGTCACCATTTAGCTTTAGCCGGCGACTTAATCCTCATCGATTTACCAGAAAATGACAAATTTATAGAGGGGAAAAGACTAAAAATAAGACAAACAGACATTCTACGAACATCTGAACAGGTGAGAGGGGTCACCACCCTCTCCTTCTGCACCAATTGCACCCCTCCCATAAGCAAAGATAAATTAACACACACATTTCCTTGAAGGCTTCCATTTTACTACACACGCTAGCTAGAAAATTAATTGTTTTGAACCTTAGCTCGAACTCTCAATATAAGGAGAACTTTTCATTTACAGACAGACTTCAAGACCAATGCAGCCTTAGAAAGTGCTATGATAACTATGCATTGCCAACTGTAGCTTCTGGGGCATTTTGAGTTCATCTTGTTCTGCAGGAGATATAAATTGAATGCAAGCATGGTTATTTTGCCATAATCTTTTACATTACAGAATATCTACAAATCCAAAGCCATGTTATTCAATCCTTATTCCATTGCTGAATATAGACCCCAGTTCCTTTCTGTTGTATCTCAAGACAACATACCAATTTCACTGTAAACCACGTTAAACACGTGTGCATGGGACTCACTCTATCCATGAGGATGATGTTTTTCTGGCTCAAAAGTTACTACCAACTAACTTTCACACTCACACACTATTTCCAAACCCTTGGCCTCCAACTGAAGTCTCTTTAGCTCCAGATGGATTTTTAAGTCCGACCTATGTGGAAAGGTTGAACTGTCCATTTTCTGAGAGTTTTACATCTCCACAGCCAGTCGGATTGTCCTCGATGTTGCTGTTCAGTGATGCAGCTGTGCCTAAAGCTGCAATCATGTCTGCTTTAGTCAGGTTAGCATACACAAGTCCTTTAGTCTGGCACATTTCAGCCAACTGGCTCCTTGTCAGCTTGCCATACTCCGCCGCTGACATGCTTGCCTGCTCTCCCTGACTAACTAAGCTAACAAAAAATAATAAATAAAACAATTGTGATATGATCTTTGAATGTTCACTGTATGGCTGGCTGAGAGTACAAACACCTTCAGTGATCACAAGCTAAGCCGCTTTTATCATCCCCCCATAACCTCCAAAAACCAAAACAATGAAGGTGTGTACAGACTTAGTACAAGAAATCTGGACAAAGCCTGACAAAATGGGGGGACAAAGGCCCCAAAATAGGGACAGATTTTTAAATATTGCTATTAAGTTGACAGAGTAACAGCGTTTGTGTTAACATACATTTTCTGAATGATTTGAAGTCTGAAACTCAAATGTATGTCATTATTTAGTTTAGTGACTTCAATCCTCAGATCATCCCAGGTATTTGCCAGAAAACCACAAATGTTATGAGGAACAGACAAAAAAAATGAGGCAAAAATCTGGACAGTTGAGAGATATGGTCAGGATTCAAGGAAGATTTAACTGTCAAATTGATTAAATTCCAAAGTAAAACACGTAGTGGCCTGGAAGCTACAGAGGGCTGAATTAACACTGCTGTTATACAGGCAAAATGTATTACTACCTGAAACAATCAAAAGCAAAAGGAAAGCATTCAGATAATCAGTAAAACACACGGGTAAAGTGAAGTAACAGAGGAACAGGAAAACATGGGGATGATACTGGCTTGGATGGATGAAAACTTTGAACTTGTGTACACTAACAAGGAACAAGACGAGAAGATAAAATTAGGCAAATCAAGGAAAATGAATTGTAAACCCATACATCCCTAAAAGGGATATGCATTAACCTAGCTTGCATGAAGAGAGTGGGAAAAAGTGGGCTACATGCATGAATCACATATCTTATTTAAATGCATCTGATATAATGATGAGAAATGTAGTCACAACTCTGGTTAGCCAAAACAGGTACAAAATGTCACACAACAACAATCTTAGAGCTGTATACTTTTGTAACATCTCCTTTTACAGTAGCTTATTAAATTAGATGCCAGAGAAAGTATTTAAGTTCTCCAGAAGCATAGTTCTAAGGGAGCAAAATACTTATGTACAACCATGCTTTTTGGCATCAATAGTAAAAATCAGACCAGCTTGCTTATGCTGTTAAAAATTAAAAACAATAGGAGTTCCACAAAATGTGAACAATGTGCAGCTAAGATAATTTTTCCTTTTTTTTTTGTTAAAATATGACACCTAATTTTTGTTAAAATATGACACCTATTACATCAACAAAAAATTAAAACTAATTTAAAATGGCTTCCTAGTTATAGAACACTCGTGCTCCATTTAGCTGCAAGATATTTTTTCTGGAAAATGAACTAGATCAGCTCCACCTTTTGATTAACTTAACAGTCTTTCCCTCTCACTCCTAGAAACAAGGAAAGGAAAAGTTTACCATTATCTTCCCCAAATTTCCCCATATATATATATATATATATATATATATATATTAATTAGCATGTCCATGCACCCCCAGGGTCACCTCATTGCAAGTCCAGAATGCACTTCTAAGACAAAGAACACTAGCTTCATGAGTCCAGACAATGTGCCAGGCTCCCTTTTTTGTTAGCGGTAAGCACAGCCTTACAGACTTGCTACTAAATGTATTCAGTCTCAGCCTTTCCATTGGATTCATACCTGAGGCATACAAAACTGCTATAAACATTCCAGTTCACAAGGGAGAACCCACCACTAACTCTGGTAACTATAGGCCTAACTAGACATTTATATGCTTTAATTAACTACTCACACTATACTCATATCAAAACTCTTTTTAAATATAACATCCTTCTCTGCGACTGAAAGTCTGAGTAATCTGTTGCTGGGTTCACCATCATTTCAGCACAGAAGGTAGTTCTTACTAGTGGGGACTATAATACCATCATTCTGGAAATACGTTTTTTCCAAACTGTATTATTAAATGGATAGCAACTTCTGCTGATATTGGCATCAGTCTCCCACTAAAACTTTAAGTTTAAAAAACAGAAATCAGACTTTGAGATTATCATCCATATTGCTATTTGTACTCATTACAGCTTTATTTTTGTCATTCAACAATTAAAAAAAATACATTTAAGCATTATTTTTTACACCTGTGCTAAACTGTTTACTTTCATAGGTAAATACAGACTGAAGAATAAACTTGTTGTAGACTGATAGAGACAAAGACAGAATAAATGACAAACTGATAATATAACAAGACCTTTCTGGCTATGTTTCAAAACACATGGAAAAAAAGCCCTACCTAAGCAAAAACATTTTTATGTTAAGTTAGGGGATGAATTCATAACAAATTTCTATTTTCACTCATGCTCTCATGTGCTGTAGTATGTATTCAGTGAAAGCTAACTGCTCAGCTATTTAGCATCCTTACATTAGTGTACTTCCTACCAGGTGTTTGCACCAGTAGATCACTGAGTGTATTACTTAGTTGTGATTCTATTACACTCGATTTAACAGTAACATCTTAAATATAGAAAAGCGAGCTGAGCCTTCCTCTTGTAACTTACCTTTGTTGTAGTGTAGTAGTCGGCGTGTACACAACGAATAAACACAAATAAATCCTCTCTCTACACTACGATCGCTCCTTCCTGCAGCTTTTCTTTAAAATCACCCGAGCGGTAAGTTTTGCATGCGCATACCAGCCAGCTGAACGACGCTGGTATGGGAAAAATAAAAAGAAAGTTGGCATGCAGAAGAGCAAAACTACGCGGACACGGAAAAAAAGTGAAATTCATTTTAAATTTAAATTTAAGGGTCGCGGGCCGCATGGAAGAGCTCTGAGGGCCGCATGCGGGCCGCGGGTTGGACACAACTGTTCTAAAGCTTCTTGGAAGGGGGACTTCAGCAACCCTCTCACTATCAATTTGTTTTTTTCTTTCTAGCAGTACTCTGGAGCTGAAAGAATGGCATATAGAACATGACTCCTGTAGATGCACTGCCCCCAGGCAGTAGACAAAAACAATATGGGCGTCTGTTAGAGATATCTTTTGACTGCATTTGCTACATTTTTTGAAGCCAGAAGGCTTAGATTCTTTATGTTCCTAGGACATGTTCAAAAATCACAGTCCACCACAACTACAGTAAGTAAACATTAACAACTTAACACTATCAAAAAACACACTAAGAACAAATATATATATATATATATATATATATATATATATATATATATATTTTTTTTAAACAAGGAAAACCAAACGATAGCAATTCTCTAATTTAAATGAATCTGCTCTATAACTAAGGATGGAATGAGAAGCCCTCTAAAACAGGCAGCGTCAGCCCTCTAACTTAAACGGACCGATGCCTTTTTCTCTTTTTAAACTATCCAACTACTCTAAAGATAAACAATAACAACAACAAATAGAAAGCCCTAACTAAAAATGGGCTTATAGTATTGAAACTCTTAAACCAGGATAGGGAAGAAACAAAAGGCCTGATGACAAAAATGACGGCCTGAAGTAAAACACACAGTAACTTTTTAAAACTATGTAAAAGGGGAGGGAATTACTAATCACTAAATTTACAGTAAGAGTTAAGAAGAACTTTCTCCAAAAATAAGCAAAAGGTTTTTCACTTAGCCAGAGCCAAATGGAAGCACCCAATCTGTTTAGCGGCAAACGAGATCTGTGGAGCTTCACTAGAGCATGATGGGATAGGGATTCAGCCTCGAGCCAGTGGAAGACCTCGAGCTTTAGTATATGGCCAAGTCGGAACAGAAGATCGATTCTGAACCCTACCAGTAAGAATGAAGGCAAGATAAGACAACATAACATCTGAAAATTGAGATGGAATAAGAACAAGACAGTAATTTAAAGTAATATGACCGGACGATCCAAGCACTCAAAAGAAGGACCACGTCTTTCAAGAAGCGGCAAATGAAATCTGAGGGAACAGGGGGAGATGCACTGTGGGTAAGAGGAGTGTCCAACAGCTTCTTTGGTTGCCATGAGCTTAGTAACGGCCGAGTCAGATCCATTGATTGGATCCATAACCCATCTGTCAGGAGGAGATGAAAAAATTGACAATATCAGATCTTATGTTACACAGCAAGAAATTCAGTAAATAAACCTAAATAATTTTTAATTTGCTGGTAAGGTTGTGGACAAAGAACAAATATGTTGGTGGTCATGCCCACTGTTTCTCTACTGGTGGGAGCAAATGCATCAAAGTGGCAGCAGTAGTATTCTTGGAGCCAGGATGCCACCAGGGTCCATAATTAGCTATTTCTTGACTTTTAGAACTCTCCTAAAGGCCAACAAATGATGTTGACTCTTGCTTTGGCTGCAATTAAACACTGTATTTTGTCATACTGGAACCAGTCTTTAATAGTTCAGTTTTTACTGAGAAAAGTGATGACACCTGCTTTAGACAACAGTCCACTGAAAAAGGTTAAACTACATTTTTTCTTTTCAACTGGTTCAATGGTCACTATCTCAGAAGGTGCCCCCATTATCTGTTTAATTCTTATACAGAGTTTTGCTAGAGTATTACTTCAATAACATTGCTCATTTTGCTTTGTGCAAAACTCCATATATCTTTCAAATAATAACAATAAACACAGTTTAACAGAATTTACCTCTTGGTCAGACGTACACTGAACACTTCTCCTAAACGTTACTTGTTTCATTTCTGTAAAATGTTCTTTCCTACCAACAAATACTGTTGCTTTGCCAGCAGAACCAACTGCATCTTGAAGACTAGAAAACAAAAACAATGTTTTTAACTCGTGTTAAACGCCAGTTAACATTTTTCAATTGAAAATTGAAAATAAAACCCATGCTTCCATTTGCTTTTATTTACAAATTTAAGATAACAATGTAGTTGCTATGAATTACCACATCAGCACAGCATTCAACATCATGCATTCATAAATTCAGACATTATGTGGATTGGTCCCTTTCTTCCCTCTTTGGCTAATTGCATACACTTTACCTTTGAAGACAGAAACAATTGTTTTTCATTTGTTTTAGTTTTCTTAGCTATACTCATGGTTAATTATGAAAGCCTGTATCTTTTCATTTCATTTTTTGGCCGTAAGAGCCAATAAAATATGTCCCTGACTTCTACCATGAGTTTAGGAGGTCAGAAATCTTTATTTTTCAATGTAAATTTTAGGGAAAACTGGATTGACATATGGCAGACTTGCTGTGTTGTCATTGGTGCACTAATAGCCAATATTTCTTTCTCCATTCTAGGTGGTGGTGTGGTGTGCCATTATTTAGCACTTTCTGCTTTACCACTAGCTATACGTCTACATTTTACACATTCACAGCTTCTGCCTGGAACTACCAAAGCCTCCAAAAACACTTCTGTCTGGGATGATGGTATCATAAGTACAAACTACAGTGGTGATAGGTCTTCAAAAACAGCAAAGAACAGCAACTTAATGCTGCTAGAATGTCAAGTTATGTAGCTCCTGCTACTCAAAAGCAAATGCCTCTCTTGGCTTTACTGTTATTTCAGACTGGCAAAAGACAAAATCTGTATTTCTCTACTTTCCACTGTGAATTCCTATAACAAGCTCCACGGTCATAGCACTATGGAGTACAAAAAAAAAATAGAAACCTTTGGAATAAACTTTCTGTATTGTTTTTGCCCTTGTACCTGCCAACAATCAAGCAACTCCCTTGATGAGACACTGCCCTGTCCAGGGTGAGACGATGACACACTCACACCATCCAGACAGCCTGAGGATACTTCCATTTTGTTAATTTTGGCCTAATACCACCCCAGGTAGAGTTGTAAGCACCTGCATCACTGCAAGGGCTACCTGCGCCCCATTGTCAGTAAATGGGTGCTCCCCACATGTGCAGAAAAGGCTACCATCAGCGACTCAGGTGGCCATACCTACATCTTTCCCAGCACCACCTTCCTTTATCATGACATGTTCACTCTCTAGCCAAGGTCTATAATTAAAGCACAAGAATGATGGGAAACACTATCCCTTATCCCCAGGACAAGTAGCTGAGCCTGGACTGTACTTAGTGTTGTATCCGTCTATGCTACTGGTGAGGCTTTGGATTAAAATGATGTACTTTTTATCAAAGTACATACTGGGTTTCCAGCATCCTTGCACTCTACAGTACTCTGTAAACAGTGACCAATCCTGCATTTTAATGAAAGTTTAGTCACTAATGCCCCTCCCCCAACCACACAGATCCAATTCACAGTGATTAAGGGTAATTTTGGGGTCTGAATGACAAATTTAGATGGTAATATAGGGCCCGAATGATAAAAGTTATAATTCTGCATGAATTCAAAAAATGGATATGAAGTGGAATTCAGCTGTTTTACCCAGCCCCCTTAAACTCTTGCCCTTATAATCAACTAAAAGTTTGCAACAACTTGAAGAAAGAGGATTTTTCCTGTACTTAATGAATCTCAGTCTTAATATATTTTTGACTCAGCACCACTCACGGAGTACTTGGAGAGTATAAAGCAATACCTCTAAGTGCCCAGAATTTCGCAGAATATCCAGATTTTTTGCCTCATATTTTTGGTCTGTTCCTCAAAATTTGTGGATTTCTTGCAAACCACTAGGGATTGAAGTCACTGACTAAGCATAGGCATTTAAATTTCAGACTTCATATCCTTCAGAAAAATGCATGCTGAAACAAAACCTGTTTTTCCAGCAACTTTCTAAGCTTATAAGTGCAATATTTAAAATCTGACCCTATTTTTGGCCCTTTGTGTCCCGCCCATTATTTTTGATTTGTCCAAATTTCTTGTGCCAACAGACTGAGAGCATGGTGTAAACTATCTGTAGTAGGACAGGCAGTGTGTGCACATAGTTCACCATTAAGCTGGCAGCTAGTAGTTTTTACATAAATGGATGACATGAGAAGTGCTTGTCCCATACAAATAATTAACCCTGATGCTGATGGCATAACAGGTATGCACTCACAGGAACATTAGGAAAAATATATCATTGCGTGTGCCTGGAAATTAGACGATATCAGAAAGGGGCAATGGGCTTTTATTTTAGAAGTATACTCTGGTAAAGAAGGAAAAGTCAACATTATGCCCTTACACTGCAAATCTGCACAACACAAATACAACAAGGAAAATACTGAAAAAGTCTTTATCAAATGAAAGGGCTCATTCTCCTTACAACACACACACACATGCAATGTAATCATAAATTTAATCCTAAACATGAAGCTTAAATGAAGGGTTAAAAAGATATGGCTCCTGATACACCAACTGCTGTTTGAAGCTAAAGAGTAAACAGAAATCTATTACAAATTTTCTAAAAAATACATTTATGGAAACAAACTGGTTGCGCCATTTACTTCTATGTATGGGTAAACCTTCATTGGAACACATCTAGAATCAGCTCCCCAGCTTGGCAAGAAGCCACCTTATGTCTGTTCTTTCCAGCCAGAATGTCTGTACAAGTACTGTTAGATCGCTTATGTTATAAACAAAGGTTCTTAAGACCTGCAAGAACAGTTAAGTACTGCACTGAAATGCTTCGGTAAGCCTACTTACTGCCTTAAAATACTTGTATGTCAAGACATATACCTATTAGTAAAGGATTATTAATAACCCTTCGTAAAACAATGTATCTATAAGTTAGAGACCTTTATTTATTTATTTTATTTAGATTTGTCTACTGGGGGAGAGCACTGATTCAGATAGAATAATTTCAGCCCCAAGCCTGCTGTAAAAACCAAAACAGTTTAAATATACACGAGACAAAAACAGACTCTCTAACACAGGAAGAATAAAGATGTAAACAGAATAAGGAAAGATTCAGAAAGTTTAACAGAAGCTCATGTCAGCAGGGTAGCTAGCTTGGGGTGAAAGGGGCAAGTGCACAAAGTGTTAGACAGAGTGATCTGATAGACTATCCATCATTCTGATCTCCTTAGTGCAATACCAGCTTTTAAAAGCCGGTATTGCATTTGCGGTCAAACCTGAGCAATGTAGCGCTCTGTGTGTGGTATAACTGTAGCAACTGTTTCCTACATTGTAGCAAGCAGTTTGCTACAGTTTCAAGTTTTTTTTTAAACTAAAACCTGAGCACTATAGTGCTCTGTGCAGGATATAAACTGTAGCAAGCAGTTTGCTACAGTTTAAAAGAGAATTTTTTTTTTAATTTTTTTAAGTAAAACCTGAGCACTGTAGCGCTCTGTGCAGGGTGCAAACTGCAGCAAAAGATTTATTACCGTAATGTAAGGAAGGATGTCTGGGATATGGTGGAGTTGTGTTCTGTTATCTGGCCACCTGGTTGGTAAAGGTGTGGACATTTTTTTGATTCTTTACATGTGAGATGCATAATGCAGATTGGGTACTGTGCCTGCAGGAAGCATCCTTTTTTTTTTTTTTTTTTCTCTGCTCCTGGCTCAACTGCATTTTAGACAAAGAAGAAACCTTGTTAACAATTGAAGAATAAAAGAATAAATAAAATATAATTAAAGCAGAGATTTGCAACAATCAGAGGTTCAAATATATTGCAAGATTATACAACTTAAAATACTTAGATAAACAAGAAATGGTTTTACACATAAGGAGTAAAAGGAGAGAAAATTACAGTTTTGTACCTACCATAAAATTAGATGTTCGACTGTTCACACTGCTGCAGTCATTACACTTGGGTTATCCTGCTGTCAGGCGGTCCCGCAGTCGGCCAGAGTTCCAAAGTCTTGGTCCGGCGTCAGTTGCTGTCACTTCTTCCCTGACGTCAGTGCGCCAGGGGTATATAAGATGCAGCTGACGCCATTTTCTTCAGTTTTTCTTGCCCCAGATGTCAGGTGCCCCCAAGTAGGTAGGCAATACATATTGCTAATAAATATATATATATATATATATATATATATATATATATATATATATATATATATATAAAATAAAAACAATACCTTCAGTTACTAGCAAATACACCACAAAGGTTGTATAGGATAGAAAGGTATAGATAAGTCCAGCTTAGACAGAGGGGATGGAGGGAGGGTAACCTGGATTGCAGCAGTGTGAATACTCGAACATCTACATTTATGGTAGGTACAAAACTGTACTATGTTCATCGTGTTACACTGCTGCAGTCATTACACTTGGGTAGAATCCCAAAGCTAAGGTTGGGTGGCTGGTCTATAAAGAGTTAGGATTGGCTATGAGGTCCTGCAGAACTGCAGTGGCAAATCCTGCTCTGGATTTAGAGTTAAGAGGCAAGTGGTAATGCTTGGTAAAGGTGTGCACTGAACTCCAAGTTGCAGCCTCCAAAATTTCCTTGGTAGGTACTCCTCTGAGAAAGGCTGTTGAAGTGGCTGTTGGCCTGGAGGAATGTGGCCTAATGTTATTAGGGACTGATTTTCCATGCTGTGTGTAACAGTAATGAATATAGTGTCCTATCCATTTGGAGATAGTCAGCCGTTTTTGTTTGATAGTACTATTTGCTTTGAGATAGCCTTGCCCTGTGATCCTGCAGCATATGCTACAAACAGTTGCTCAGTTTTCCTGAAAGCTTTTGTTTTGTCCAAGTAGAAGCGTAGCTGCCTGTGTATGCCCAAAGAGTGCAGAAGTTTCTCCCCTTTATTCTGGAGATTTGGATAAAAAGTTGGCAAATGGATGGTTTGGTTAAGAGCCACACTAGATACCACCTTTGGCATAAAGGTAGAGTTTGTCCTTAAAGAAACCCTGTCCTGATGAAAAATTATAAAAGGTTCCACTGCCATTAATGCCTGTAGCTCTGAAACTCTTCGTGCTGAATTTACTGCCAGGAGCAGAGCTGTTTTCCATGATAAAAAATTTAGATCAGCTGTATTGGCTGGCTCAAAAGGTAGCAGGGTCAGTTTTTCCAAAATGAAATTGAGGTCCCATGTTGGTGTTGGTGCTCTCCGGGGCGGACTTATGTTTTTAGCCCCTCTGAGGTACTGCTTTAGCAAGGGATGAGAGAATAAAGGAGGATCCATGTTGTAATGTGCCGAAATGGCAGAGGCGTGGATCTTAATTGATGAGAAGGATAGGCCTTTGTCCAGCATCTCAGTTAAGTATTGTAAAATCTGAGGAATGTTTGGGACAAGAGGGTCAAGGCTTTGAGCCTGGTTCTAGGCGCAGAATCTCTTCCATTTTTCTGAGTAAGCTTTCCTGGTGCTAGGCCTCCTGGCATCCAAAATGACATCCATAAAAGCTTTAGAGGGAGGTGTTGCCTGTTTGACTAATGAATCTGCCATGCAGCCAGGTTTAGGGTTTTGAGCTGACCGTGCAGGATCCAATTGTTTTGTTGAGTCAGAAGGTGTGGAATTTGAGGCAAAATCCATGGTGGGCCTTGAGTTAGGTTCTTTAAGATTGGGTACCAGTGCTGGCGTGGCCAGTCTGGAGCAATCAGAATCATCTGTGGTTTTTCTTGTCTGGCTTTTAGGAGTACCTTTGAAAGGAGAGGCAGTGGTGGGAAGGCATAAACTTTTAGGTTTTTCCAGCTGAACAAGAGAGCATCCACTTTCCATGCTTGTGTGTGATAAGTCCTTGTGCAGAATTTTTGTAGTTGGCAATTCAGTGGGGAGGCAAAAAGATCTATGTCTGGGCATCCCCATTTTTGTGTTACCATGCTGAAGATTTGCGGATTCAATTTCCATTTGTGAGGGTCCATGATATTTCTGCTTAGATCGTCTGCCAGAGTATTTTTCTTTCCTGGCAGGAATTGTGCTTGCAGATGAACTTGATACGTTAGAGCTGTGTTCCACAAGGTCATGGCTTGCCTGCATAGGGGATAAGAATGAGTGCCCCCTTGCTTGTTTATGTACCACATTACTGTGGTGTTGTCTGTCTTTAATAATAATTGTCCTGGATGCAAAAGGTCCTTGAAAGCTGTTAGGGCATTTTGAACAGCCAACATCTCTTTTTGATTGATGTGTAGATGCATTTGGTCTGTGGTCCACTTGCCCTGAATGCATTTTCTTGCCATGTGTGCTCCCCAGGCGTAATCCGAAGCATCTGTTGTTAGAATCTGCCTGGCTGTGGGTACAGTGAAAGGCTGACCCTTGTTGAGGTGACATGCCTGTGCCCACCATCAAAACTCCTGTTGTAGACAGGGAATCATTGGTATTACTGCTTCTAAACTGTGAGAGTATTGAGTCCAAACACTTTTTAGGTACCACTGTAATTTCCTCATATGCAGTCTGGCATATGGTATTAGTAGTATGCAGGATGCCATGAATCCCAGGGTCTGCAGAATTTTTCTTGCAGGGAGAAGGGACTTTTTTGCCAGTAATTGAAAATATTGAGATAATTGTGTGAGATAAGCGTGAGATAAGCCATCTGGGCCATTGTATTTAAGCTGGCACCCAGGAATGTAATCTGTTGTGAGGGCACTAGGTTTGACTTCTTTTCGTTTACTGTGTACCCTAGAAAAGTTAGCAACCTTTTTACAAACGCCAGATGCTTTAGAAGAATGTCCTTTGTCTCTGCTTGAATGAGGCAGTCGTCCAGGTATGGATATATTTGAACTCCTTTTTGTCTGCAAAATGCAATTACTGGTGCCAGCCATTTTGTAAAGACCCTGGGCGCAGTAGATAAGCCAAAGGGCAGTGCAGAGAATTGGTAGTGCATTGTACCAGCTTTGAATCTGAGGTATTTCCTGCAATTTTGTCTGATAGGGACATGCAGGTATGCTTCTTTGAGGTCCAGAGTAACAAGCCAAGCCTTCTTGGCCAGCCTGGGTAGAAGCTGCTGTAATGTAAACATTTTGAATGTTGGACTATCCAGGTAAGTATTTAGAGTTGAAAGGTCTAGTATGGGCCTCCAGGCCTTGTCCTTTCTGGGGACCAGGACGAGTCTCGAGTAAAATCCTTGTCCTTGTTCCTGTTGTGGTACTTTATGAATAGCTCTCATGTCCATGAGGGCTGAAATTTGTTTTTGTGCCTCTGCCCATTGATTTTGTGGCAGGTCTGGCATTCCTTTTAGCCTTGGTAGAGTGTGAAAGTGGAACCTGTAACCTTGAGACACAATATTCAGAACCCATTTGTCTTGGGTGATTGTTTGCCAGTTTTGAGAAAAAAGTGCTAGTTTTCCCCCTAAGGGGGCTGCCAAAAGGGAAGTGCTTGATGTATGAAGGGGGAAGTCATTGGGACTGTTTCCTGTAAGGTTGAGACTTGTCCTCACCTCCTTTTGGGGTTGAGGTGCCCCCACTGTCGTCTGTTAGAGCCTTGGGGTTGAGATCTGCCTCTTGGGCATCTGTATCTGCCTTTCTGTGACCTGTCTGACACTGGAAAGGACCAATTCTTTGTTGGCCAATTTCTGCTAAATCGAGGTGGCTGTACCTGTAATAAATCCTTGACTGTTTGCATAGATTTAGCTTTATCCTCCATTTTCTTTAACGCCAAACAAGGTATCATGCTGTAAAGGAGCATCCAATAATTTTGCCTTAACATGATCAGGTAAACTCTGTTCTTTTAACCAAGCATGCCTTCGAATCACAGAACCTGTAACTGCGGCTCTACAAGAGGCCTCTAAAGAATCAAAACCACATTGCAGATTATGTTTTCCCACCTGTTCAACTGCATGCAATAAATCCTGCATTTCTTTACAGTCAGGAGCTTCTGAGCTTGCAAGCATTTTCTGTTTTAACTGAGCCATTAAATGTTGTTGGTACTTAAGCATGTGAAACAGGCAATTTAAAGCCCTTACTGCTAAAGTTGCAGAAGTGTAAACTTTCTTCCCCCATCTATCCAAAGCTCTGGAATCTCTGTCAGAGGGTACTGGATTTTTTGCAATGGAAGCCTTAACCCCTTTTGGACCCTGGGAAATAGTTTCTGGATCAGCAGAAGGGTTTTTATAAAGAAACTTGTGAGTCAGGGACTCTGTAGTACCTATCTGGCTTGGCTGGTGCATGGGGCAAAGAATCAGGAGATAAGCTGCATTCAGAGAACACATCATCCACAATATCTAGCACAGGCAGAATAGCCAGGGGCCTGTGCTGAGGCAATAAAAGGAAATACCTGAGCCTGTTCTTGGATTCTGAATAATCCTGACTTTCCCAATGGAAATGCTCCCTCATGGTATGTCAGGTTTCCCCAAAAGAATAATCCTCAGGAGGAGAGGCTGAAGGGATAGATTCTTCAGCATCAAAGTCCTCATAGGGGGGCAGAGAGTATCCCTGTTCTGAAGAGGAATCAGAGGAAATGGAAACCTGATCAGAGGAATCCTAGTCTGTATCCTGCCTAGGCCTTTTCTCAGGAGGGGGATGGGAACCCCTGATTAGAGTAATGAGGTCTTCGGCCATTATAAGCATCTGTTTCTTAGGCATGGAGGACTGTCCAGGAGAATGCTGTACTTGGTTCTTTGTCTTTAATGGTACTTTTGTATTGGATGTTGCTTTAATGGTAAGTTGTGAAGGTCTAAAAACACCCTCAGAAGCTGATGCCTGCTCAGCGGCTCCGGAACCATCTGAGGGATTAGTTTCCGTAGGTCCAATACCTTGAGTTTCCAGAGGCCTAGTTGTCTCCACGTGGGAGTCTGAGGCGGCCTGTGGCTCTGAGTTAACGGGTGTCAGGGGCTGCGAAAGCGCCTCACTGAGAACTGGTGAACCGATGACTGGCCTAGAAGAGGTTTCGGACCTCGGATGCCTGTCTTTATCCTTGTCTTTGCGTTTTTTCGGTATTGTGGTCGTCGGTTGATCCAACGGCATAGTATAATTGAACCTTCGGCCAAAGCAGTGCAAAGCAAAATCAAAACGTTGTTTTATAGTGCATTTGTTAAATCTAGCACAAAACCAACAACTAGTGATGTCGTGATCAGGGCCTAGGCATGGAATACAGTAAGAGTGGAAGTCCTTATGAGGTATTTGCTTCCCACAAGAAATACAATTATTAACTTTTTCTGACATCGGTCTGAGGCAAGAAAAAAGTTTCCCCAATGGGGTACTTAGCTTTATTGAAGACTTCGGATCTGAAATTTGGCTTCGAAAATCTCAGGAGTTGGCCGATCGGCATTTGCGAACTGCTTCTGCTTTGGGCACCCCGCAGCAAGAAAGACTGAAGAAAATGGCGTCGGATGCATCTTATATACCCCTGGCACACTGACGTCAGGGAAGAAGCGTCAGCAACCGATGCCGGACCAAGACTTTGGAACTCTGGCTGACTGCGGGACCGCCTGATGGCAGGATAACCCAAGTGTAATGACTGCAGCAGTGTAACACGATGAACAATAGTTTCATACAATGAGCATATGTATTTACATAATAATACATTATTTACTTTTTTTTAACAGTATTCCCCAGGTAGAACACAGCACTGTAAGTTAAACTTACCATTAGAGTAGATGATCGAAAGACAATGGCTGCAGTAGCCTTAGCTATATAGGTTATATCCTGCTATGGATATTACAAGCCAGCCAGCTTCCAAAGCTTCAGAGAACCTTATACATGTCACATGCAGCTTGAGCTGAGCTTAAAGATTAGTTTGAACACCAAATCTTTCATAACTTTCCTACCAGCAGACAGAGGGAGGCTGAGGCCTTAAAGGACATTGCTACGAACAAAAAATAAATGTCCATATCCTGGCATAAAAACATACAAAAAGGAAGGTGGGATGGAAGGAGGGAGTGGCTACTGCAGCAGTGATAATTTCAATATCTACTGTTAAATTAAGTTTAGCTTACACAATTGTACTATGTTCGTCATATTAATCACTGCTCCAGTAGCCTTAGCTATACTGGTAGACTACCATCTACATTTTAGAGGTGGAAGGAAGAGTTCAGTAGCCTCTGAAGAATGGTTCTAGCAAGGCTTGATCTGGACTTACAGAAGGAATCAAGCTTGTAGTGCTTTGTAAAAGTATACTCATTAGACCAAGTAGCAACTTCTAGAAAAAAAGAAGTTATGTAATCACCATAACGTTCCATGTTGGTAGTCCATCTCATCCTTCATTTTTACATATGGGTTCGGAGCCGATCCTCGGCTCCGACTCGGCCGATTTACAAGCTCAAAGACTTCTGGTTGGCTCATGGCTAAGCATGTATCCCATAGTGCACCAGTACAAACTCCAGATCTTGTTTGCTGCTCAATAGAAGAAATAACCATAACAGACAAACCAATACTAAAGGTTCTCCAACCAAAGATAACCAAATTATTAGCATCTCCAGATTCTTCCAGGATGGGGGCAGGAGGGCGGGTTGGTAAAAATGAAGGGTGAGATGGACTACCAACATGGAACGTTATGGTGAGTACATAACTTCTTTATGTTGTGTAGTCCAATCTCACCTTCATTTTTACATATGGGACAGCGTCCATAGCGCCTTATTCTTGGGTGGCTCACTGGAAAATACTCCTGAGCACCATGGAGCCAAAGGATGCTCTATCCCTGGAAGCTAAATCCAATTTGTAATGAGTAATAAAAGTGTGAGGGGTAGCCCACGTAGCTGCTGCACAAATATTATCAAGTGGGACCCTGGCTTGAAAGGTTGCAGTGGTAGACAACGACCTGGTAGAATGAGCCTTGATCCTGCAGGGTAAAGGTCTGCCCTCCGAACTGTAGATAAAGGCTATGCAACTGGAAATCCAATTAGATAGTGTCACTTTAGAAACTGGTAAGCCCAATCTGGAGTCAGAAAAGGAAATGAATAGTTGATCTGATTTCCGAAATTTCTTGGTCCGCTGTAAATAAAAACGTAGTTGTCTATGAACATCCAGCTGATAAAAACGGTATTCAGCTGCATTACAGTGATTAGGGAAGAAAACTGGGAGTTCTATGGATTGATTTAAGGTAGCAAGGGAACAAACTTTGAGGACAAAGGAGAGATTAGTATGCAGTGACACCCTGTCTTTTTGAAAGATCAAATACGGTGGCTTAACAGACAAGGCTTGTAGCTCCTATACACGTCCAGCTGACGTGATACCTACCAAAAACAAAGTCTTCCAAGACACAAATTTCAATGAAGATGAGTGGGAAGGTTCAAATGGGGAAGATGTCAGTTTGGACAACACAAAATTTAAATCCCAAGAAGCCACAGGTTCTTGCAGTGGTGGTCTCAATAGAGTGGCTCCTTTCAAAAACAACAATTTCTTGCATAGCTTATGAGACATTAAATTGGTATCTGTCCATTTTTATATGGTAGTAGGCATCTTGGAGATTTAGACAGCACATCCAATAGTCTTTCCCTAACAACGGGAGTATCGACTGCAGTGTTAAAATCCGAAACTTGTCCTTCTTCACGGATTTGTTTAATCTGCTGAGGTCCAATACTGGTCTCCAATCTCTGGTTCGTTTTGGTACTAAAAGGAACCTGGAGTAAGTTCCGTATCCTATCTGGTCTGCTGGGACGGACTAGATGACTCTTTTTAAGAGCAACTTGTTGATCTCCACAGTTGCCTGATCCCTGTGATTGGGTGGTACATCTGGGATCTTCTTGGGAACAAATGGTGGAAGGGAAAAGGGTATGATATAGTCTCTGGTAACAACTCTTTGTACCCACTTGTCTTGAGTGATATTTAGCCAGGCTTCTGGATACAAAGAAATGCGACCCCTGACCGTCCCCAGAGAAACGCAGTCGGGTCCCACATCAGGAGTGCTGATAAGGCCATCCCCGAAAGGAATCACGGCCTTGCTGGTATTGCGGACCACCCCTGCCTCTAGGGCAATGTCTCCCATTTCCTCCTCTGCCTTTAAAGGAGGGTTCACCCTGTGTGTCCGGAAAGACCCTCTGGGACTTTTTGTACCACATTTTACTGCCCCTTTGACCTTTGGGGTATGGTCGAGAGGGAACAGTAAAACGTACTCTCATGGCAGAAAGCGTCTTTCCTTCTTGCTCACACCAAGTGAGTGTGTCCTTCACCTTAGAACCAAACAATGAGGAACCATCAAATGGGGCATTGGTGAAAGTAGACTTGAACAGTTTCACAAAATTACACAAGCGCATCCAGGAGTGACGCCTCAGGGCAACTCCTGAACCCGCTGCTCTACTCGCTCCATCAGCCAGATAGGAGATAAGCCGCACAGAGGAGTTAACTATAGAATTTAAGGTGGACAACTGAGCAGAAATCTTGTCAGGGACTCCCTCAGGACATGCACCTTGTATAGAATCTCCTAACTCCTTGAGGAGATCCCTCTGCAATCTCGTGAAGTGAGAGAGAGAGTTCAACGATCGAAGGGTAAATGCCGCTGAACTAAAGATACACTTCCCAAATCTGCCCAGCTCCTTCTTTGTGGCCTCCGCCACCACCATGGCATCTACAGGAACGCCCTTAGACAAAAACTCTTTACCAGGAGGGGCGGACAGAAACTTATTAGGTCTCCTGGGGACTGGCTCCACGGCATCAGGAGTATCCCACACATTTTGACTAACTAGATCCATCAGTTTGTCAAAAGGTGGAGACACCCAAGAGGCAGAAGGTTGAGACCTGAAAGCCTTCATGTACACCGACTCATCAGAAGGGTTGACAGTGGGCCAGTCGCATCTCTGCTTAAAGATCTCCAGGATATCCATGAAGGAGATATCATCAGAGGATGACTTGGGGGACCATTCCAACTCCTCAAGGTCAGTGTCCAATGTCAAAGACTCATCCTGGGAGTCAACATGCTTCCTCTTACATATCCTCTTCCGGGGAGGCTCCTCGAAAGGACATTCCGGGGAAGCTTTGGAAGAGTGGGGGCCACCAGCCAATGGCTCCTGAGGCTGGGGGTCTCTGCTGTCTCTGGAAAGAGTAGGGGCTGAGACCGAAGTGGGTGCTCTCAGGGGGAGAGTGCTGGTACCACTGGTAGGGGCTGGAGAATGAGACAGCATGCTCATCATCTCAAACGCCAACCTCTCCAGCTCTGAAGACCTCCCCCGCTCTGAAGAGACAAAGGTTGATGTTGGAGCCAGTGCCATCGGCTCCGAGGTAGATGCAGGGTCCGAGCTCACCCTGGCCGACGCACAGAGAGGAAGGCTCAAAACAGAAGATAGATTCCAACCCTCCCTGTCAGCACCGACAGGAGAGCTTCGGCCCCTGGACAGGACGGACAGCACCAAGCATGTCAGCGCTGAACCCGGCTCCAAAGTAGCAACAAAGGGAGCTGGAACCGATAGTTCCTCTGGTGGCACCAAGCACTCCGGCTCCGAAGGGCCAACATGGCTCGGAGGAGGAATAGCAGACAAGGGCAAAGTTGGATCGAGTGGCTCCGGAGCAGACTTGTGTCAGAGCCAACAATAATTTTGGTAAAGCAGACGGCTTCAAGAGTCTCAACACTACCCTCTCCACATCTTCTTCTGAAAGGCTCTTGGAAGACATAGTAGGAGATCTTGCCCTAGTAACAAGGAAACCGGTAGGGAATCCACAGACCGGCTCCAAGTAGCAGATTCAACTGCTGATTCAATTGGTTCAGAGGTCAGCTCCGAAACACTTGGAACAAACTCTGACACCACAATGGTGCTCTCCTTCAGCTCCGAAGGCTGTGGAGTCGAGGAGGCAGATTTCGACTGTTTAGGAGGCAGCTCCGAGACCCCAGCTGGTGCCAGGGAAGGCCTTTTTGAAGACTTAGATTTGTCAGACTTGGAGGAATCCGAAGAACTGGATAAAACTTCCTCAAAAGATGGTTTTAGTAGACCCTTGAGTATAAGCTTGTTCTTTCTCTTCTGTAACATCCTAGGAGAGAAAGCATGGCAGAACAAGCACGATTCCTGCAAGTGGATGGCCCCTAAACAGTAGACACAGCTACTGTGGCCATCCGTTAAAGACATCTTTTGGGAGCATTTCATGCACTTTTTAAAACCCGAAGGTTTGTGTTCCTTACTCTCTTTAGACATTCCACACACGCACAACACCCAAGAAAGGAAGAAGAAGAAGGGGAGAGGACTAGGTCCTCCAACTAAAACGAGCCTAGCCCTACAGAAGGAAGTACCACGAGGACTAGGTCCTCTAACTTAAACAGGCCTAGCCCAGTGGAACAGAAAGCTAGGTCTTCTAATTTAAACAAACCAGAAAAAGGAAAAACTCACGCACACAGAAACTGTATATGACTCGATTTAGTAAAATTTAAGAATAATAGCTAGCTTACTTGGGAAGGAAACTCCAACCCTAAGTAATTAACAAGCGGATCCCAGCCAAAAATACAATCTCTGAGGAAACTAAGCTGACTGCCAAAAGGCGACCCAATCTTCTTCTTTCGGCTTTTCCCGGTTAGGGGTCGCCACAGCGGATCACCTGCCCGCTCATGATTGGCAGTGGAATTTTACGGTGCCAAGTTGCCAGCCTGGCGCCAAACCTTCCACGGAAGGCACACACATGCACACACTCACACCTATGGCCAATTTAGAGTGTCCAATGCATCTACAGCATGTCTTTTGGGATGTGGGAGGAAACCGGAGCACCTGGAGGAAACCCACGCAACCACAGGGAGGACATACAGACTCTGCACAGAAGGCACCCCAGCCGAGGATCGAACCGGAGAACCTCTTTCTGTGAGGCAACAATGCTAACCACTGCACGACCCGTGGCCGCCCACCAAAAGGAGACCCAATAACGGTCAGAAATAACAATAGGAGCCCCTGTTAACTTAACAGCGGAAAACCGCCAAAAACTAACACTCTACCTGATGCAGAAATAAAAAGTGCAACGGCGCCTATAAGGAACTTTAAAATGGCACACAGGATACCAGACTAACAACAAGTTTAAACTAAGAATGCACCAAAAGGGCAAACAACGCAACAGCCTAGGATAACAGCAATCCTAACAACACAATATTAACTCTAATACTATATTTAAATAGAAAAGAATTTGACACTTAGCCAGAGCCAAGAGAAGCAGAATCAAACTCATCGACGCGACAAACAAGATCTGGAGTTTGTACTGGTGCACTATGGGATACCTGCTTAGCCACGAGCCAACCAGAAGTCTTAGAGCTTGCAAATCGGCCGAGTCAGAGCAGAGGATTGGCTCCAAACTCATATGTACAAATGAAGGCGAGATTGGACTACACAACATCAACCATTTCCAAAAAGTCACAGCTGAAGCCAAGGCCTTGGCAGAGTGAGCCTTGACCCCGTTTGTTACAGATTTGTTATGGTCAGTATAACAACAGGTAGTAGCCTTAGACAACTATTTAGAAATAGCCTGTTTTGGCTCAGGTTGTCCCTCTTTCTTGCCTTCATAAGAAATGAATAACTGATATGAACATCTGAAAGATTTAGTTCTGTCAAGACAGTACCTTTAGTTGTCTGGGGGCATCCAAGATAGAGTATAATTTTTCCCTCATTTTTAGGTTCAGGAAAGAAAGCAAGGAGATGGACAGTTTGGCTTAATGTAAACTGCTTACGGCCACAGAGATCCCAATAAGTGCTCGTTCACTTCTAAAACCAGTAAAAAGTTAGACGAAAGCAACTGTCGTCAGCCACTTCATGGTTCAAGTATTTATTGGACGACAAAACAGGAATAAAAACTAAAATAAATACATAAAATATTGTTGGCATAAACTGTTGTTAAGCGCTTTCACCCATTATAATGGGCTTCTTCAGAACACTCCTTAGTTTGTTCATACTCCTTAAATCAATTATGTGGTGCCAAAAAGCGTTCAAATTCTTAAAGACATATTGCACTTCCAAACATTCTAATATAGACATTCCTAATGGTTTAAAAGCATGTTCCAACAACTTTCTTATTCAACCATATTGTTGAAAATGTAATGTAAACTCTCATACAACTTTAGGCATAAAAAAGGATTAGTTCTCAAAGAAATCCTGTCCCTATGGAAAATGAGATATAAGCTTGCAACTTAGGTACCCTTCTTGCAGAGATAAGAGCAATCAGTAAAACTGTTTTCCATGTTAAGAACCTCAAGTCAGCCAGATTAGTTGGTTCAAATGGAGCAAAAAGTTAGTTTCTCTAACACAAAATTAAGATCCCATGGAGAGGCCTCCGGTTTTCTTGAAGGCCTCATATGCAAAACCCCTTTCAAGAACATTTTGGCATGAAATTGAAATGAAAGAGGAGGATCCACGAGCAGACATACTGAAATGGCTGATAAATGAGCCTCGATAAAAGAATAAGAAAGGTCATAAGACAGTAACCTACTCAAATATTGTAAAACAAGAGAACAACTCCCCATGAACGGGCAGCAACTAGAAAACATGTTCCATTTTGCTAATATATAATTTTCTAGTAGGAGGCTTTCTTGCAACTATTACTACCTGCTATACTACTTATTCATGTCATCAAAAAAATACCAGTCCTAATCTGAAACTTTGTAAATGCATCCAATTAAAGATACACCGTTAAAAATAGCAGAAACAAATGTTAACAAAGAATATACTTAAAACAAGCTTGTAGTACCAAAATAACATCTGCTGTTAAAGTTTCTGCGTTAATAGAATACCTCTGATATTAATAAGAGTCATTTAAATCTGGGTAGTTGTCCAATTTCATTTTTATCTGCTAAACAGATTCATGGCATTCAAGCTGTACCTTATAGTTCACTGTGCATTCATTAAGGCTGACTGCTTCTAGTACAAAAAACACAATTTTTTTGAAAAGTAAACAGTTTGAAGAATGTTTATCCAGAGCGTTGTTCTGGTCTTTTTTCTTAATAGCAAGTGTGCGCTCATATAGTCTTTGTGAGAATTTCCTAATGGTCTTCCCCATGTAAAAAGAGGGGCATGAATTGCACATTGCTAGATACACCACTCCTTGTGAATTGCAGTTATGTCTGCCAGTAGGCCAGACTGTTAAATTAAGGGCTTTGACAAATACACAGGAAGTACTGCTGATAAAGCAACATTGTTTGTACTTACCACATTTTAAGTGCCAGGTGTATTATGTCCGATGTGGGCTGTGAAAGGGCTTCTTTCCAGCACACTTTTAATGTTACATGTCCTCTTGTATGCAAATAAGGGATAGTCTCCTAAAACCTTGAAAAGATCACCAATGTCCAAAATAATTTTCCAATTGTCATACAGTATGTCCTTAATTAGGTACATTTCAACTGAAATGGGTAGAGGAAATGCCCCCCTGACAATAATGCTCTGTGACTGATCAGCTGTGAGTTTGCCCAGAATAGGTTTAGCTTTGTTGGGTCTGAGTAATGAGACTTCACCTTGAACAGTTGGTGTGTGCTCTTCAACCAATGACTGATCAGCTACAAGTCTACACAGGATAGGTTTAGCTTTGTTAAGTCTTAGGAATGAAACTTCACCATGCATCTTAGTTAACCAATTCAAGTCATATCCTCTTGCCAGAAACAAAGAAGTGAGCGTGACCAATTCTTGTTTGAAAATGTCATCATCGCTAATCAAGCTACTAAGTCTAATAAATTGCCCTTTCACAATGTCTTTCTTCACATGGTAAGGATGTTGGCTCTTCTTGTGGAAATACTGGTTGACAAAGGCCTCTTTCCTGAAGATTTTACTTCCAACCACCTAGTTCTCACTATCCAGAGTTAAGATGATATCCAAAAAGTTAATCACATTGCCAAAACCACTCTCAGTGAATTTAAGGAAGGAGGTACTATCATTAATGAATGAGTGAAATTGTTCAAACTCACCCGCATCCCCCTTCCAAATAAAAACCAAGTCATCAATGTACCTTCTGTAAGAAACAACCTTTGTGTAGAAATGGTGGTGTTTTAAATGTTGTTGCTCCCACCATGCCATGACAAGATTAGGAAAGACAGGGGCGACTCAAACTACAGAGATAGTAACAAGTATGCTACTTGTTAGAGTGTGCTCAACAATATACTAAGGTTGAAAGTAATTTTGCTGCAATTATGCAACATAAATAATGTATAAGATAAAGCTTGCTTAAATGTAGAAATAGAGTTTAGTAATATGTAATCAGCATCCATACTAAATTACCATGGCTTGGAAAAGGAATCTGCTGAATGGACATTTTTCCCTTACAGACTCAAAACAGGATGTATGCAAGAGCAAAAATACAAAATCTGCTTTAAAAGAATGGACATTTTTCCCTTACAGACTCAAACAGGATTTATGCAAGAACAAAAATGCAAAATCTGCTTTTAAAGAACACTGACATGTTATTCTGCATATAAAAAATGGACACAATATGTTTCCTAAAATAACAGGATGGACACAATATGTTTCCTAAAACAACATGATATGTTTATGACACTGTGACAATGTGTTTTCTCAAAAATATGTTTTTCTGCATGGAAAAACAGGATATGGCACAAGAACAGATGTTTTTATACAAAGATCCAAATAAAATACAGGATGTTCACACTGTCAGAAAAGCTGATCTCTGACAATGTGTTTTCTCAAAAATGTTTTTCTTCATAAAAAAACAGGATATGCTTATCAGCATTGGCACAAGAACATATGTTCATATACACAGATCCAAATAGAATACAGAACAATGTGTTTCCTCAAAAATATGTTTTTCTACATGGACATCAGGATTCACACTTTCAGAAAAGCTGGTCTCTTACAAGACATGGTTAAACAAGGAAGCTTAGTATTGTTTCTACAGAACTAAAACTGTATATAAAGAGTTGTATAAATCCAGTTATGTTAGAGGTATGATAGGGACACAAGTCCTAAGGTAAATGTTATATCTCTCACATCATCTGTACTATATGAGAAGTAAAGTTGGAACAGTACTTTTAAGCTGCAACGTGGTTCCGTTTGATTTATTATAAAAAGTTATTTGTTACTGCTCTCTAAAGTTGATGCTGCAAAGTATATTCTCTCATCAGTGTATATTCTGCAAGTTTCTGTATGCAACAGACTGTGAATGCAAATATAACCAGACTTTGAATTTTAGCAGAATTCAGCCAGCAAGACTGAGTGTCTTAAGAATACTTCAAATCCATCACACCAAGCAGTAAGCAGCTCCATGTAATTTTTTCAATGGCAAGCTAGCCTGCATTTGAACCTACAATCTGCATTCAACCACAGGAGGAGTGATGGTAAGCCCTGCAGAGGGACACTTCAGTTAAATTGCAGTAACTAACATTTATGTGTCAATTCTGAACAGAAGTATTCCAGTTCATGCAGCTTGCAGTAGTACAGTTTTTTAGACGTCTACATCCGGAGTGAGACTGAAGTTCCAGTCGCAGTGCCATAATTTCGCTAAGAAAAGGGGAATATCCACTAGCACAGCAGTCCGCTGCCTGTTGTGCTTTCCCAGCTTCTCAAGTGACTTTGAAAAATTTCCAGCCATCTGCAACAACAGCCTGATCACCTGTTTTCTTGCTCACTGGTAAGACTTTTTTTCTATGTCACATTTTTTTTAGTATGGATGCTATCAGGCAGAATTCTAGCAAATGTAAGCCAAGTTTTACTCTTAATGTAGCAGAACAACCAGATAAAATATGGAGTAAATTGCAATGTTGGTATACACAACACATTAGTAAGTGTAAAACCTTGTTAGGGCAAGTTGACATACCAGCATTATGTAAGTGGATTGTAACATTTGATTGGTATTTGCAACAAAAAATGAAGTATATCATAGTAAATGTTTATTGTGTGATTCAAAGGAAACTGCATTTTGTGTAATATGCCATAAACAAGTATTGCATGATATTGCTAAAAACTAGACTGTGCAGACAGATCTGTTCATGATAAAGAATTAATTAATAATACACAGTTTTCATTATATCCAGATGTAAAGCAGTTATGTCCTGTCAGTACATTAATTTCTGAATTACAACAGCAATCAAATCTATTATTGACAGAGTCCCTGTAGATCTTGTAACTCCCTTTAAAATTATGTACAAGCATGGAATGATGCCTACACATACAGATGAGGACAGAAACAAAGTTTATGATACATTGACAGAAGACTTTAATAAGTTTTAAAAGAGAAACAAAATGAATTTAAAATGTTCAAAACTGACATTCAAGATCTCTGTCAAAGTGCATAGGAGCTCTGCAGTCAACAGAGGAATCCAATAACAGGTATCATATATCCCTTAAACACTTACAGGTAGAAATGACAGACCTTAAACAGCATCTGAAGGAAAAGGAAGAAGAATTAGATGAATTAACAGAGACTAACCTCCAAAATACTATTTTGATATCCCAGCTTAAAGAAGAGTTAAAAACACAAAACCAGTCCAAATTATAGAACAGGGACAGGGAACCACTACAGATTTATATACACAGTCTAGATTATTACAGAGTTTACCACAGTGGAATGATAAAAAGGCATATTTTATAACATGCTTACATTTGAAGAATGGGTGGCATATACAGCAGGATCTGATATATGGACAGATGCATTACTTAGATGTTTCTGGATTTTCATTCCCAAATGTTTTAAAACTTTCATACAATTAAAGCAAGATGATTATCAGTTGAACACTAAAGTAGATGACAGCCGTTTAATGGCATTTACACAAGGGCAGCCTCTCACAGCCAAATTGTTAGATAATTTTAAAATTACTATCACAGATAAATTAATGGAACAAAGTGATCATTTTAGACTTGCATTTCAAATCATATATAAAAACAGACAGAGACATGGGAAAAGAGACATACAAAAACAGTTAATACATTGCTTCTTAGAACAAGTCAAAGGGGTTCCAGGGGATATTAAATGTATCTGAAGAAAATTCTGTTACCCTCACTGATTTGGTACAAAAACTAATGAGCGGACGGACTATGGCCGATGATGGGACTTTATACTCACACCATATCTTTGCATGTGAAGATAATAGTGAGCCATTTGAAGTAATTGGTGAAGTCAAAAACAGGGGAAGGCAAAGATGGTGTGACCAACCACCAGCAGAAAGAGCTGTGTCAGCACCACCAGCTCCTGCCTCTATGCTTGTAGTACCAGGATCAAGCACAGGTAATGAGCAAAAGGCACCAACATGCTTCTTTTGTAAAAAAAATAGGACACGTTAAGCAAAATTGTGATCATTACAAAGCCTGGCGCAAAAAGAAGGAAGAACAGGGAGTGTTTCCAAAAAGAGAGCAAACAAATTTACAAGAAAAGCAGGATCATGTACAAAAACCTTACAATATTAGTAAAAACAGTTATAAGAGCCATCAATATACAGGAAAAGGGAAAGTATGCCCGGTAGATTTTCAAACAGTTTCACCTGTAAATCCGAAACATTTGATAGAACAGGCAGAAGGAATAGCTAGGCAACAGTTAAAAAAAGATTGAAAAACCTAAATATGTAGATCATTCAGACACAGAAGAAGATGACAAACAAAAACATGAGGTGTGTCATATTGCATTTGATAATAAAGGAGAGGATGAGTGGATTTCCTTACAATAGGGATGTCCCCCTACTCTGGTATCTTTCCTGACTACCTTTAAAAGGGTCGAGATGGGCGACCACTGATTGATATTTGGGTAGAGGGGTCACTGTGGAAAAATGTCTTAATAGACACAGGAGCAGCAGTATCTGTCACAAACAGACAGTTACCAGTAAATCCTATAAAAAGGTTTGCATTTCAGCATTTAATGGCACAGGATGCTATGCAGTGAGTAGCCAAAATGTGGACATAAAGTTTAGTCAAGAGGGACAAATATGGAAGGGTGCATTTTAATGCATCCATCTTGCACAAATACCATTATTGGTATGGACATTCTAGGACCTTTAGGCATAGTAATTGATTTACCTAATGAAATTCTGTGGATGGGAGACAAACAAAGAGAGGAAGAGCAAAATACAGGTTGCTATGCAATCTCTCTACCTGACAAACCTGAAAAACCTACAGGCTATATAAATACAGACAGTGAGGATGTATGGAAGCATTTACAACAGCAATTCCCAAATCTATGGTCCAAGGGTCCCAGTGATTGTGGGAAACTAGAAAGCCCAGTAGGAATAGGAAGTGATCAGGACTATATACCACCTTTTCAAAAACAATATCCTATTCCTAGGGAAGCAGAAGAACATATGGAAAAATGTATTGCAGAATGGGAAAGAGAAGGGATTATACAAAAAGGCAACAGTCCTACAAATTCACCAATCTGGCCAGTTAAGAAAAAAGATGGTAGTTATCGTCTTGTTATTGATTTACGAAGGTTAATCAATATACCACTCCTAGAGCACACTTGATTCCAGGAGTCCCAGAGTTGGCTGCACATATTAAGCCACAAAGTAAGTGGTTTACAGTAATAGATTTAGCAAATGTTTTTTTTGCAGTGCCACTCAGGAAAAAAGATTGGCCAAGATTTGCCTTTACATTTAAAAACCAGCAATATGTTATGACAAGGTTACCACAAGGGTTTCAAAACAGTCCAGTTATTTTTCATCAGACAGTAGGATCCATTCTACAACATTTGGAAAAGGATGATTCAGTAATACGTTACATTGATGATATTTTAATTCAGTCAGAAACAGTAGAGGAGGCATGTACGGCTTCTTAAGAGAGTTTTTCATACTCTACAGCAAGCAGGGTTTAAGGTTAAAAGTGAAAAAATTCAGTTTATGACACAAAAAGTTAAGTTTCTAGGTACTATTATAAAACCAACAGGAAGATCTCCTTGCCCTGCACGTGTACAAGGCATTTTACAAATGGAAAAGCCACTGACTATAGCAGACTTACATAAATTCATGGGAATCATGAATTACAATAGGGAATTTATAGAGGATTATGCAGCCGTGGCTGCTCCCTATACAAAATGTTACATGAACAAAAGAACTCCACCTTTTTAGAGTGGGGATCTCATGAAGAGGAGGCATTTTCACAGATAAAAATAAAACTAGCACAAGCTACAGAACTAATAGCCCACTCCAAGGTTACCATTTGTGTTACAAGCAGCAGCAGGAAAAAAACACTGTCTGTGGTACTACTACAGGAATGGCCACATGGTAGTGACAACAGAATGGAAAAGTCACTTTCTTTAGCAGAAAGATGACTCCAGTGGAATTGGGTTACCATCCATGTATACAGCAGTTATTAGCCATTTACTGGGGTATTAAACAAACTGAATATTTGACCGTATTTTCCAGCATTATAGTACAAACACCACATCAAGCTGTAAAAGCTTTGATAGACAGTTTTGAAATGAATAAAATTACAGATGGTATTAGTCAGGCAGTCTTTGCAAAATGGATGGCACTTTTTGAATGAAAACTGTTACTATACAGACAGGGGATAAATACCATTTGTCAAACCATATGGGATATGAAGGAAAACAGCATAACTGTTTAGAAAAGATAATGTCACCTGAGGTGCAATTTTTAGCATCTGATTTTGATCACTTTAAGCCATCCATCTTTGTGGATGGAGCACGATATTGGGACCAAGGCAGATACTGGACAGGATTTGCCATAGTTCCAGAGAATCCACAATTGGGTTCTCCTGAACTAATCAAGTTACCAGGGCATATGTCAGCTCAAAGAGCTGAACTGGAGGCAGTATTTTATGTGCTAAAGTATTACAATCCTATTAACATTTTTTCAGATAGTGCTTATGTAGTAAATTCTTTAAGACTACATATGGAAACCTGGGTAAGACGAGGATTTGTGGATAGTGTAGGTAAACCATTACGGCATGCTGAAGTATTAAAAGACATATATAAAGTTATAACAATGTCAAAACAACAAGGACAGTATAGCATCTTAAAAGTAAAAGCACATCAAAAGCCAACCAGTGAAACTTACATATTAAATGTGTTAGCTGATACCTTGGCCAAACAAGCAGCACAAAATGGAAAAGAACTTCCAGAATATGAGTATGCCAATGTAGACGTTAGTGTCTTAAAAGAGCTAGATAAAGAGTCAATAGAGACCTTGTAAATATACAAAAACAACAGGGCTTAAAAGAAGAAACCGATCAGTGCAGATTGGCAGGTATACCACCAAAGGAGTACTATGCATACACGACCTCCAAAGGGTTACAGTTGCCATATGTACCATTTCAGTTGGCATGCCAGTTGGTCAAGTTAAATCACCAAATACTGGGCCATATAGGAACTGATAAGTTATGGGCAGTTGTAAAAGAAAAGTATTGGAACCCAAATTTAAAAAAGGTCTTCAAACTGATTATAGAAGAATGTTTAATCTGTCTTCAGGTAAATGCTAAAAGCAAAAGGCCTCAGTTACATCGAGTACAGCCAGCGGATGGGCCATGGTATGCAGTTCAAATAGATTATGCAGGTCCATTACCAACAACAAAGGGAGGTTACAGATATCTACTAGTAGTAGTGGACGTCTTTTCAAAATGGGTAGAAGCAATTCCTACCAAAACCATGACAGCAAAGGCAACAGCACAAGCCTTATGGAAAAATATTTTCTGTCATTGGGGATGGCCACGGGTTACAGAGTCAGACAATGGCCCACAGTTTGTTAGTGATCTCATTAAACAAATGTGTAATTTGTTAGGCATACAGCAAAGGTTTCATGTACCATACCATCCACAATCTAATGGCATTGTAGAACGTATGAATCGGACGTTAAAAGAATGTCTAAAAAAGGCATGCTTGGAAAAGGGCAATACATGGGTACATCATCTGCCTGGTATTTTAATGGGTATTCGAGCAACACCAAACAGCAAAGCAGGTATTTCCCCATATGAAATAATGACAGGCCAAAATGCCCATACAATTACCATTTGATCCAGATTTACCTAATGGTAGGCCCATGCTAGAAATTAGCAAACATCAGGAATGGCTAAAACAACTTACTAGTATATGTGACTATAATGCAAGGGAGCAAGCGTTCCATCTATGGAAAAGGTGCCAATAATACCAGCGAAGAAAACCTTCCCTGTGGAACCAAAGTATTGGTAAAAACATTCCAAATGGAAGGGCCATGGGCTAGCAATTGGCAAGGGCCCTTTGAAGTAGTGGAACAAATTGGACCATTAGTGTACAAAATCAAAGGAAAAAAGAAAAACAGAACAATGTTGGTACATAAAGATCAACTAAGAATGATAAAAAATAGTGAACAATGTAAATCTGATTAAATGTATTCTTTTGTAGGTTTCCAACAGAGAAAACCCTAATGAAATTGACATGGTTTAAAGTGCATCCTTTTGGAAATCCAGTTTCGGATGACCAAAGGCAAAATGATTCAACAATGGAATTTCTATTTAAAGGATGTTTTTTTTTAATTGATAATAGCTATTGTACTAACTATTATTGTATTGCTTAGTATTAAATTATACTTACAACCTGTTAAACTGTAAAGTTACATAAGAGAGAGAGTAAAGAAATGTGGAAAAATGAACAAGACTGGTCACCATCTTTTAACACTTTCTTAGCAAGACAATGTTGGTATGCAAAAAGCATGAATGTTTCTAATTGTTGGGTATGTAGTTTAATACCAAAAATAACAGGGGTAATGCCTCTAATACCTATTCCACTAAATTCTCTTAGTAGTTGGAGAGTATTAATAAATGAAACAGGAGATCAAATTATAAATGTACAATTACATAAAGCAAGAGTACAGTTATCTGCTATAGTACAGGGGATCACATGTTTTCAACAAAATGGAACTGTTCCAGTGGGTAATAGCAATTGTATTCAAACAATTGAAATGATAAATTTTCACAACCACATACCAGTACGTGGAGTATTTTCTCATGGTTTTCCTATTTTAATACCAATTAAGGGTCAGTTAATATTAAGTGACACAGCAGTATTTCACTTTTCACAAAATGACAAAAATGACTGTAAAACTAATATTACATGTTGGAGAAGTAAAACAGATAAAAACTTTACAGTTGTACATGATAAAACTCCTACTATAGGGCAAGTAAATGGCAGTCTGGTAAATAGCAGTGTTGCTCTATCAGATGGGTTATATTACATCTGTGGTAAATATGCTTATAAAAGGTTACCAAAGGGATGGAATGGCACCTGTTATATAGGATTGGTGGTACCAGCAATGCATCATGTAAAAGAGTTACCAAAAGGAAACATTAGGAATACAAAAAAGAAAAGGGATATATTACCTGTAATTGAAAGTCCAGAAAATCCAGTAGACACCTTAGATACATCACGTATATATCATCAAAATCTTGATTATATTAAATTAAAAGATATGGATTTAGGAGATGATGTAATCTCTGGAGCAGGTATTTTCCCTTGGTATGGGGCTGCAAAAGCCATCTGGGAACTGAGAAAACTATCTAAACTAGTTGAGGTATTGGCAAATGCCACTTTCAATGCAGTCCTTGACATTACTGTGAAATGACAGCAATATGAACTATGGTTTTGCAAAATCGAATGGCATTAGATTACATATTAGCATCACAAGGGGGTACATGTGCTTTAATAGGAGAACAATGTTGTACATTTATTCCAGACAAAACAGAATCTGTAAAAGCACATTTAGAAGTGATTGCACAAGTGTCTCAACATACTAGAAAAACTGGAATGATGACTGGAGTGAATGGTTTAGTAATCTATTTACAGGATGGACAGGAAAAATCACTGTATTTTTAATTTCTTTTATTGTTATTGTAATGCTTGGTTGCATATTATTTACATGTATTAAAGTCTGCTTAGCAAAAGCTAGTCAAGTTACTGTTGTTAATTGTCATAATGAAAAGTATTACCAAATAATGCTGAATTTATTTCTCTAGTTTAAAATAAAAGGAATTGTTAGAGTGTGCTCAACAATATACTAAGGTTGAAAGTAATTTTGCTGCAATTATGCAACATAAATAATGTATAAGATAAAGCTTGCTTAAATGTAGAAATAGAGTTTAGTAATATGTAATCAGCATCCATACTAAATTACCATGGCTTGGAAAAGGAATCTGCTGAATGGACATTTTTCCCTTACAGACTCAAAACAGGATGTATGCAAGAGCAAAAATACAAAATCTGCTTTTAAAGAATGGACATTTTTCCCTTACAGACTCAAACAGGATTTATGCAAGAACAAAAATGCAAAATCTGCTTTTAAAGAACACTGACATGTTATTCTGCATATAAAAAATGGACACAATATGTTTCCTAAAATAACAGGATATGTTTATGACACTGTGACAATGTGTTTTCTCAAAAATATGTTTTTCTGCATGGAAAAACAGGATATGGCACAAGAACAGATGTTTTTTATACAAAGATCCAAATAAAATACAGGATGTTCACACCGTCAGAAAAGCTGATCTCTGACGATGTGTTTTCTCAAAAATATGCTTTTCTTCATAAAAAAACAGGATATGCTTATCAGCATTGGCACAAGAACATATGTTCATATACACAGATCCAAACAGAATACAGAACAATGTGTTTCCTCAAAAATATGTTTTTCTACATGGACATCAGGATTCACACTGTCAGAAAAGCTGGTCTCTTACAAGACATTGTTAAACAAGGAAGCTTAGTATTGTTTCTACAGGACTGAAACTATATAAAGAGCTGTATAAATCCAGTTATGTTAGAGGTATGATAGGGACACAAGTCCTAAGGTAAATGTTATATCTCTCACATCATCTGTACTATATGAGAAGTAAAGTTGGAACAGTACTTTTAAGCTGCAACGTGGTTCCGTTTGATTTATTATAAAAAGTTATTTGTTACTGCTCTCTAAAGTTGATGCTGCAAAGTATATTCTCTCATCAGTGTATATTCTGCAAGTTTCTGTATGCAACAGACTGTGAATGCAAATATAACCAGACTTTGAATTTTAGCAGAATTCAGCCAGCAAGACTGAGTGTCTTAAGAATACTTCAAATCCATCACACCAAGCAGTAAGCAGCTCCATGTAATTTTTTCACTACTTACAAGTATATACATAGAGGACTTGTAACAGGAGAAATATTATTGTACGTTAGGCAAAATTTAGTGTGAATATACCATCATCTGATTTTTTTTATTTTTAAGTAGGAGGTGGCATATGCTTATGGCATAAACTGCAAGAGGGTGATTCTAGGATGTGAAGAGAGCGGTAGATCAAATTAAGTATGGTCCTGACCGAAAATATATCCATGACTTACAGAGGGAACTTCTTAATTCTTTTTTGAAGCTGTTTATGTTTGGGATGCTACATAAGGTGAAAGGGAGATTGTTCCAGAAATGAGAGGGAGAGGATTTATATAAAATTTTGCCGACTGTTTTGTTGTATTTTTACATTTGAAGAAGGAATTTATCAGTACTTCGCAATGGGTGTGGAGGGGTATAGTAAGTCACAATATTGGAGTGTGAGGGACAGGCAGTGAGTTTGTTAAGTAGAAAGTGAATTAATTGGAGTTGAGAGAGTTTAAGATGGTGGGGAAGTTCCATCCAGTGAAGGTTTTTTAGAGCAATACTGTGATGAGAGTTTAGGTAGGTTAGCTGCAAATTTGGCAACTTTGTTGCAAGTCTGTTCAAGTTTGGTAAGGCGACAGGATTTGAGATTTGTAAGAACTGGAGCTGCATAGAGAAGGGTTGGCAGTAAGTAGGCTTGGGCCAAGGAGGGTCTAGAGTCAGAAGTTAGGAATTTCTTCTTCTGACACAGAAGACCTAGTTTTTGATTTTTTTTTTTTTTTTTGATGGACTGCTGTATGTGTAGATCAAGGTTTAGTTGATTGTCTATTCTCATTCCAAGTAATTGTGTGTGGTGGTGCTTTACTGTAATGATGATTTTGTAAGAACAGGAAATTGTGAAAGATTGTGTGAGAAGGTTACTTGATTTAGAGAGAAAGAGAAGTTAATTCTTTTTTGGATTCAAAATGAGTTGTCCGTTTGCTAGACAGCTGGAGAACCATTTGATGTTGGGAGGAGGGAGATGCAGGCTGGCAAGTTTGTCTAGAAGTATTGAGTGGGATAGCATGTAGAAGGCTTTCGATAGGTCTAAGAATAGACTCGAGATCAGTTTGTTATTATCGCAAGCTTCAACAATAGTGTGAGTGAAAGATAGAAGGGCTGTGGAGGTACTATGGTTTGGCCAAAAACCATGTTGAGTAGGAGTCAGGAGATTATTATGAATGAGAACTGTTTACATTTTTCTAGGATTTTTATATAGGGGGAAAGGATAGCAATGGGTCTGTAGGTGGAAGGATCACTGGAGTTGCCTCCTTTGCAAAGGGGTATTATAAAGAAAGATTTCCAGATGTCGGGTACAGTGGCTTCTTTAATGGATCTATTTATGAGTATAGAGACTGGGTAGGCAATAGATTTTGCTGAAAGCTTGAGAAAGAGAGGTGGTAGATTGTCAGTAGAAGGAGAACAAGATTTAAGGTTTTGGACGAGAGACTTAATGTAAGAGGTTGAGATAGGTTTGAGAGAGAACAGTGCCTCCTTTGCTTCAGGTTGTGGTGCAGAAATGGTGTGGGGGTTTTGGTTGATGCTAGTTTACTGATGGTGTCAATAAAGAACTGGTTAAGGAGAGAGGCGGTGTCTTGTGCAAAGAGATTGGGATAAGGTGTAAGGGTGAAGGATAGTGTTGATGTTTGTCCTGAGGTTTTTGGGGTTGGACTGATGGGTGGATTGAGCTCTAGAGTGCAACTTTTTCTTGTTATTGTATATTTGTCTTTTGGTCTGATTCTGAAGTTCTTTGAACAATTGACGGTGAATAGGGGATTTGGATTTTTGTCATGTTTTCCAGGCGGAATCTCTCTGGTGAATAAGGGTGCCATAGTTGGATTTTATTCTTATTTAACAAGGGGGTGTTTGATCATTAAGGATGTTTAGGAATATGCTGCTGAATTCTAGTACTGCATCATTAAGAGGAAGTGTGTGCAGGCTAGACAAATTGATGGATGTAAGTCTATCATTAAAAGTGGTAGGATCAAAGGCAGAGAGTTTATGGCAGTACTTAAAGAGATGAGGTTTAAGTTGGGGTGTATGTCTTTGGATGTAGATGGGTAAGTGGTCACAGTGCATCTGGGAGTGAACATGGGTTATGGCAGAGGTCAGAGGTTAGAAACCAGCAGAGTGCAGAACCTGTGTGTTAGACTGCTTGTTTAGATGAGTGGGGTTAGTAATTACTTGTGTAAATTCGAATACATTAACGCTTTGGGCAGGGGCTTCAGTATTTAGGGTATTCCAGTCTACATTTACATCTCCAAGTATTACAGTTTCATATGGTATATTTAGAGAGATCCAGGGCAGTATATTTTCAATAACAGGGATGTTTTTGCCAGGTGGAATATAGACTGCAACAACAGCAATCTTTTTCTGATTATTGACCCCATGTGGGGGTTCTTATGCTCCCTGATGGATGTAATAAAAAAAGAGCTGGGGAAAGAATGGGAGGTTGAATTGGAACTGTACCAGTGACCCTTTTAGTATTGGGGATTCAGTTCTGTTACAGCCGAGATCATTGTTGGTGGGGTTTTCTATGCTGGCAAAATGTAGAGAGGAGGAAAAAACAGTAGCTGTCTTCTGTTCTTCCAGTGGATATGCTTCACACTTACCATATGCTGTCAAATTCTATGTAATTTGATTATTTTTCTGTTCACTATTGTAGCAGTGAACCTTTTGGCTTTCACTGCTATACCATTATATAAATTGTATACCATTATATAAATTGTTGAACTGAGGAAAACAAATGTATTTTTTTTATGTTTTCGTCCAAAGAGCGGATTCCTTCCCCTAGGCTGTTGATCTTAGTTTTATAATCAGTTTCCAATAATTTCATCAGGTTAATACCAGTGTGATTGCATGTTTAATCAGGTCTTTGTACAGACCATTTCTACTGGTCATTCCATTCAGAAATTTGTACACTCAGTCCAAAAGGGACACATTCTAAACGTATACATTCTTCCAAATACAGTATTTTCTATTAACTCTTTCACTGAATAAGGATTTCCTTACAGGCAATATAGCTTCTACCCAACTTAGCAACACTGAGGAACAATTACTGTTCTGTTTAAGACTACTGTACTTTTTTGGCACAGCAAAATGGAGAGGTAGATTCATCTCAGGAGGTATTACCTAATGCCTTTCTTACTTTTCGACTGAGAAATATATTCATAGATACATTTTCAGTGCCATGAATTAATAACTAACACTGCAAGCATACTAACTGCACAAATTATAGCAAACAGGCTATAAAGAAGAGTGCTCAATTCTAAAAGCATGGTGGTGGGAGGGTAATTCTTAATGCTGCGAGTCTCTTCCCTTGGAGAGGTCACCTTACAGCTAGCTCGCACATACTAGCAACAATATAATAAATGGGTAGAATACATCTTCTTACTGCTTCTCCCCTTCTGTCTGCATTGCCTCCTTCCCATTCTTATTTTTTTAAGTTCATCTTTCCCCCACTCTCCATGTGGCCAAGATTAACCCTCCAGATATTCCTTCAGTTGCCATGTCTGCACAACATTGAATCTCCAGCTGTTACTTTATATGCAATCCCTAATATGACCCTTCAAGAATGGGCTCCTGACTCCTACGGTAATTGACCTTGCAGTACTCAACCGTAGTGCCTGAAGAGTGAAGGACTCCATAGGGAGTTGCTGAAAACAGGGAGTTGAGAGCCTTCATGTATCATCCCGCCATGTTAAATCAGGCCATAAATTAATAACCTTTTCCTTTAAAATAGGTGGTATTTCCCCTGCAAATACCTTTGTAATTAGAGACTTCTTAAATGCACACCTTCTTCAGTTACTTGATGACGAAAAATTCCATTTTATCCTCCTCGGATGGATCACCTTGTTAAAGCTGCTGCCTATGCCTCAAACTTCTATTCCTATTTAAATAGTTGCATTGATAATACAGTCCCTATCCCCACAAATGTAATGAAAAACTTTAAAATAAACCTCTGTGGTGGAATACCCCAGAAACACATTACATAATAAGAGAACAAATTTGCTTAATGATTATAAGACGTCTCATTCTGCCTTCCTTAAGAGTGCTCTAAAGAAAACTAATACAAAGCATAAGGGAACCATTAAGAAGCCCAAAGTTCAGTATGAACTTACAATAGCCACTAAAGGCAAAATAATTACAAAAGTTTCTTTAACCATGTCAGGAAGTTCAGAACTAATAACAAAATACTTGGAGCTGGTTCACAATAATACTGCACACTGACCCAAAGGAAACAGCTAATATCTTAGCAGAAAATTGTAGCACACATTTTACTTCATCTGCAACAGGTTTCACAGCCTCAGCCATCCCCTCCCCCCAGTTACTATATAACAAGTTCTCCCAGTCCTCTCAAAAGCTATGAACACCTCATTTATGGGTCCTGGGTATTGCCTATATACCCCCCTACTCAACCTGTTTTCCACTGGTTACATTCCTGAAGCCTGGAAAACAGCCATTGCAATGCCATTACACATCAGTGGCCCAATCACAGACCATTACACTAGCTTTATAAATAAAGATAAGGAGTGTATTATTTCAGTCTTTATTAATTTGGACATTAAAAAACGCCACACAGAATGCCACAGTATAATAAAATTTAATAAGATTTAAGCACTTTTGTTCTATAACAAAGAACATCATCAGAAACAATGTAGCCACTTCCTTACACCATTTAAAAAGCCTTAAAGGCGCCAAACATTAAGCAACTTCTTAAAGAGACACAACAAAATAGTAGCATCAGTTCATTCATAAAAAGTATATCCATAAAAACTGATCAAAAAAGAAAATCAAATATTAAATGTATACATAAAATTCAAATAATAGAAAATAAGTGTTCAGACAATAACAGCCTTGGCTTTTAGAATAAGTTTAGTACTAATAAAATCATTAATATCTGGGGATACACCTGCGTTAAGAAAAAGCTGCCAAAACACTTTGTTGTTCCAGTCGGAGCTCCCAGTCTCCTCCACTAATAGGAACTGGGACTTTTTCTAAAATATTAAAAACAAATGTCCTAAAATCTTTACAGACAGTGGACTGCTTATACAGGGCAGTAGGGGTCCGAATAGAGAGATGGTAAGTCAACAAGCAAATGAGAGTAGTGTTGCTAAAATTGAATTCATCCTCAAGTCTTGGTGAGTACCTTCATGAGGTGGACCCTGTTTTTCACAAAATCTCACCAAGATGATATTAATATATAGACTGTATTTATACAGCATATATCATGGACAGAAGCAGGTCAAAATTAAAAAGATAGCTGGGTGCACAAGACCCAGGATAAAAAAAGTGCCCAATCTTGGTAGGAACACTGGTACCAGGACTGGAAAAAATGACGGTGTAGAATCCACAAAATAAGTCAGCATTCCTACAATGGGGCTAGGCTAGGCACAGGGGAAGGATGGTCCCCTATTGTAGAAGGAAGTAACAGTCCACAAAACTCACAAAAATTGATAGGTCAAAGAAGAGCCATAAAGACGATAGAGTGGACTATTGAGGATAAGAAGGAAACTATATATTGTTACTATCATGCGAAAAGCAGAGAATTTCCAGACACAAGATATACAAAAAGGTTAAGAGAGAAATTAGAGGAAAGAAAAATACTTGCACAAGAAAAACTGTCGGAAGCCTCAAATAAAAATTTGTGTTCATTAATACAACAGATTTGTGAAAAACAGTATATAGACCAATACACTTTGCTCTATTTGGAAAAAGAAGCATCTAATATCACAAAGAGGAAATGTAGAAAAGAAGATTAGTAAAGTAGAAGTTATAAAAAATAGAAGCTGAAGTTAGGCAGTGCCTGCAAAGTGAAGGATTTGATGTAGAAGGTCTAACACAGGTTTCATCACAGCATAATGTATTGATTCCCCAGAGTAAGGAGAAACAGGAATATCAGGAGACATATGAAGAAGAAATATGGACATGGGAATGAAAAAGAAATATGGACATGGGAATGAAGAGCATTTCCTGGAGCATTTCTCCCCGGGCCTCCGCTGAAAACAGGCTCTATGGAACCTAGTCGGACTTTCCCGGTCAACAAATGTTAAATAAATAATAAAATGAAGAAGAAATTTAAAATGGTAAAATATCTATGCAGAGGAGAAGGCAAAACTAATCAATACAAAAAGAGTAGCACCAAAGTTATCTGAAGAGAAATACAGGCAAAGGAATGCAGACATGGAAAACTTTACAATACAAAAATTAAGAAGACAAAGAGGAAAAGTAGAATTATTATTATTATTTTATTTTACATTTGTTGACTGGGCTAGTCTAACTGGATACATGTCCATTTTCAGTAGAGGCCCGGGGTGATAAGCTCCAAGATAGAACAATGAAATTAACAAGATAACAAATTAAACAAAAAAATCATATTTACAATGCATATTACAGGTTATCACAGTAAATTCAGCAGTGCAGAATACAGGCATAACATAGCATGCTAGTACAATCAAGATGTTCTAGAGGGAGATAGTATTATGGTTAATAAGGAAGGAATTACAGTTAATGAGTAGAAGGGGTAGGAAGAGCAAAGTATTAAGAGATACATAACTAGCCAGGCTTAGTACAGGGACATAACCAGTGTGTTCTGAGGAACACTTTCAATTTGTTTTTGAAGCATGATAGTGGGGGAAGTGAGGAGAGTTCACTGGGGAGGAGATTCCAGGCTTTTCCAACAATATTAGAAAAGAGGGAGTCACCAGCCTTGTTGTTTGGTTTAGTGGTATGTACTAGAAGTCTCTGAGAAGACCTTAAGGATTTCAGGTTTTTATAGGGAGCGATGAGTGTGGATAGAATAGGAGTTTTGGAAGGTTTGTAAAGAGTGTTGTGGGCTATAGATAGTTGATGGAATTTAATCAGATTTTGTAGTTCAAGCCATCCCAACTGCTTTAAATTAATGCAATGGTGGGTTCTAAATGGATTGCCTGTAGCAAATCTGGCAATGTTATTGTCAGACATTTCCAATTTGCTAAGATTATTTTTAGATACATTAATAAAAATGGGTAAGGCATAAAGAAGTAAAGAAATTAGAAGAGGGTGTGCTACAGTGGTTTTAGCTGAAGATAGGAGGAAGGATTTTATCCTATAGAGAGAGCCAAGTTTTTTGTTGACAGTTTTTATAGTATTGTTAATATGGATATCAAAGTTCAGATTGTTGTCAATGGTGATACCCAATAGTTTTGGTGGTTGGTACAGGGGCTATAATAATTTTATTGGTAGAGATAACTGATAAATCAAGAGGAGAGGACTTATTGGTAGCAGAGAAGAGGAGGAGTTTAGTCTTTTTGGGGTTTAGGGATAGGCATCTATGTGTGAACCATTGCTCAACTGTGTTAAATACTTGTTGGATAAGAGATTGAAGTTCAGAAGAGGAGGTGGCTGAGCATATCAGTGTGGAGTCATCCGCATATTGTATGCATGTGGCTTGGGGGATGGCAAAGTGAAGGTCATTAATAAATATGGAAAAAAGTAGAGGTCCTAGGATGGACCCTTCAGGGACACCAAGGTTGAAGGGCAGGTGAGTGGAGAGAGACTTGTGCCATAGTACGGCCTGTTGTCTTTTATCAAGCTAGGACTGGAACCACTTTATAGAAGCTGTATCTAGTGACAGGGACTTCAGTATTTTGATGAGAATTTGGTGATTTACCATGTCAAAAGCTTTAGACAGGTCAATAAATAGTGCTGAAGAAAGCTTGTTAAGATTGCGGTTTTTGTTGATACAATCTGTGAAGGAAAGAAGGGCAGTAGTAGGGCTATGTGAAGGCCTGAATCCATGTTGACAGTTGGAAAGTAAATTATTTTGGGTTAGATGGTCAAGTAATTGTCTGTGAATGCATTTCTCCATGATCTTTGCCAAAGGAGAGAGAAGGGCAATGGGGCAGTAGTTGGAGAGTTCAGTGGAGTGTCCACCTTTATGGAGGGGGATAATATGGGAAATTTTCCATAAACTGGGGATATGACTTTCGGTAATAGTTCTATTCATCAGAATAGAAATGGGATAAGCAAATAGCTTTGGCTGAATGTTGTAGGAATTCAGCAGGTAGTTGGTCTGCTGAGGGTGAGCATGGTTTTAGTTTCTGTGGAAGGGTTACAATATTTGTTGTTGGGATAGGTTGAATATGAAAAGTAGAGGGTAAGGTTGATTTACAGGAAGGTAGAGTGAAGTTATTAGGTGATAGTTAAGAAAGATAGAAAAGAAAAAAAAATAGATAGATAAAAAAAGATAGATAGAAAAGGATATTAGTAATGGAGAAGTTAAAGAAATAGAAACTGAGGTTATGGAGTACCTGCAAAGTGAAAGATTCAGTGTAGAAAATCTAATTCAGAAAGCACCACAACAGGATAGAGTAATGGACATCACAATTAAGGGTAAACAGTGGATCAGGAAGCAATTGGTCAGATGCCATATGAAGATATTTTGGAGCCTTCCACAGGAAACCAGTAGAAACGTTCACTTGAAGCTGGATAGCAAGAGAAGGAACAGGAGACTGGAAACTCTTATGCAGTCAATGTTGACGAGTGATATGCCATTGAGTTCCCATATGACAGAGCAACGGATGGCACAGGTTGAAATTGAAGAGAATGTGTCACAGGAAGATGCTACAGAATGTTCTATAAAATGCCCACAAGAAATGAAAAACAAAAAAATATGTCCTCAGTTTAGAAGAAAATAAGAGAAGAGTTGTTTGATTTGGTAGAGATGGCTAGACATATTAAGATCAAAGAAAGAAATAGACTGTAGAAGGTCAATAAAACCCAAAAGTTAGAAGTTTGATAAAGCAAATGAGCACAGTAATTAAGACTGTCCATAGAAATCCATGAGATATAACAGAAGTAAACAGGATATATTACTGTGCAGCTAAACTGATAACTAATAAAGTTGTGCCAAAAGAACACAGGATAGTCAGGGAAAGGAAAGAGAGAAATCGAATACCATCATGGAAGGTTTGATAAAATGAGGGGCTGACAGCCTAGCTAGACAGAATTTTGTAAACAATTCTATGTCATTGTAAATATTAATATGACCCACAGGTTTGTTTGACAAATGTAAGAAAACTGTGTTATGTGCTGAGCTTCAAAAATGTAACCACAGTACACCCTGCCGGAATAAAGCTGATAAGTAAAGAATTTTACGACTGTGTGTGATCTCAAGCTAAGAGACAGGATGTCTGCAGCTGGAAATTCTTTCTGTTTTCTTAAGACAGAGATAAATACTAGGTTTCACGTGTAAAGTGTCTTTTATTGCCGTGACTTCCTGGCAGCTGCAGATCACAAAGAAATGTTACATTTTGAGTTCCGTTAGCCTGGGAACTAAATCAGAAGTGACAAGAATTATGTAATCTGAAATGACTCAACAGTAATATGCATTATCAATTTAAGGACTATCTCAGAAAGAAAGAAGTGTATTTTGTATTTGTCTTCAGACCTGTTAACAACTCACCAGCACTGTGCCTTGCTCTGTAAGTTATTTACAACAGTGATTTCTCTCACACATAGATAGAAATACACTAAGATTAGTGTAGATGTTTTCTATATTTGTCAGACTGTCCTACAATGTTGTTTTAAAGTATTTCCTGTGATTTCTGAAAACTCTAGTGTCACTGTGTTGACTTAATGAGTATTGTCTTGTGTTTTTATTATTAAATATTTTTAAACATTTTGACTGTGGCCGTTTTGTGTAGAGATAATTTAAGCTCTTAAAGTACTTGCATGTATTTGGTGATACTGTACAAGCTACTCCAAAAGCCTTCAATTCTCAGTCACACTTACTATTTGGATAATAGTAACATTGCACAGTAGAACTGGACACCCTTTGGTGAGGGCCTTTATAGTAGCTGATACAGGTGGTTGGTGGCAGATGGTATTACCGTATAGTCTCGGCAGAAGGAGGCATAGCTGGAGAAAGTACAGTTGTGCACCTACCATAAATGTAGATGTTCGAGTGTATTCACTGTTGCAGTCATTACACTTGGGTTATCCTGCTGGCAGGCTACCCACAGTCGGCCTGAATTCCAAAGTCTAGGTCCGGTGTCGGTTGCTGTTGCCTCCACCCTGACGTCAGTGCGCCAGGGGTATAAAAGATGCAGCCAACACCATTTTCTTCAGTTTTTCTTACCCCAGATGTCAGGTGCCCCCAAAAGGGTAGGCTAAAATTATGCCAATAAGTATGCATGCACCAAGTAAACATTTCCTTCATCTACAAGCAAATACACCACATAGGTTGTATAGAATAGAGAAGTACAGATAAGTCCCAGCAAAGAAAGGGGGATGGTGGGTGGGTAACCTGGACTGCAACAGTGAATACACTCGAACATCTACATTTATGGTAGGTACACAACTGTACCATGTTCATCATGTTTCACTGTTGCAGTCATTACACTTGGGTTGAATCCCAAAGCTGAGGTTGGGTGGCTGGGTCTAAATAGGATTAGGAGAGGCTATGAGGCCCTGCAGAACTGCAGTGGCAAAGCCTGCTCTGGATTTAGAGTAGAGAGGTAAGTGGTAGTGGTTTGTAAAAGTGTGCACTGAACTCCAACTTGCAGCCTCTAATATGTCTTTGGTTGGTAATCCTCTGAGGAAGGCTACTGAAGTGGCTGCTGCTCTGGTTAAATGTGGTCTAATGCCCTTAGGCACTGATTTGCCATGTTGTGAATAGCAGAAACTAATGCAGTGGCTTATCCATTTTGAAATAGTCTGCTTTGAGATGGCCTTTCCTTGTGATCCTGCAGCATATGCCACCAAAAGTTGCTCAGTCTTTCTGAAAGCTTTAGTTCTTTCCAAGTAAAAGGGTAGCTGTCTGTGTATGTCCAAAGAATGCAGAAGTCTCTCACCCTTATTCTGTGGGTTTGGATAAAATGTAGGCAAATTAATGGTTTGGTTAAGGGCCACACTGGACACTACCTTAGGCATAAATGTCGGGTTTGTTCTCAGAGAAACCCTGTCTGGATGGACAATGATAAAAGGTTCCACAGCCATGAGTTCCTGTAACTCTGAGACTCGTCTTGCAGAGGTAATTGCTAGGAGCAGAGCTGTTTTCCATGATAAGTATTTTATCTCAGCTGTATTGGCTGGCTCAAAAGGAGGCAGTGTAAGTTTTTCCAAGACATAATTGAGGTCCCATGCAGGTATTGGTGCTCTCCTTGGAGGTCTTATGTTTTTGGCCCCTCTGAGGTACTGCCTTAGCAATGGATGATAAAATATAGGTGGTTCTGTATTGTAATGAGCTGAAATGGCAGAGGCATGGATCTTAATTGATGAGGACAGGCCTTTGTCCAGCATCTCAGTTAGATATTGTAAAATCTGAGGAATATTTGGTACAAACGTGTCAATTCCTTGTGCCTGGTTCCAAGCACAGAATCGCTTCCATTTTTCTGCATAAGATTTTCTGGTACTGGGCCTCCTGGCTTCTAAAATAACATCCATCACTGCTTTAGAGAGTGGTATGTTCTGAATGGCTACATTATCCACCATGCTGCAGGATTTAGGGTCCTGAGTTGGCTGTGCAGGATCTGATTGTTTTGTTGGGTCAGTAAGTGAGGAATTAGAGGTAATGGCCAGGCTGGGCCTTGAGACAAGCTCTTTAGGATTGGGTACCAGTGCTGGCGGGGCCAGTCTGGGGCAATCAGAATCATTTTTGGTTTCTCTTGTCTGACCTTTAGGAGTACCTTGGGGAGGAGAGGCAGTGGAGGAAAGGCATAAACTGTTAGGGTTTTCCAGCTGAAAGATAGCACATCCACTTTCCATGCTTGCTTGTGATAAGTCCTTGTGCAGGACCTCTGCAGTTGGCAGTTGTGAGGGGAGGCAAATAGATCTATGTCTGGACATCCCCATTTCCTTGTTATCATGCTGAAGACTTGTGGATCCAGTTTCCATTCGTGGGGATCCATGAGGTTTCTGCTTAGTTCGACTGCCAGAGTATTTATCTTTCCTGGCAGGAATTGTGCTTGCAGGTGTACTTGATAAGTCAGTGCTGTGTCCCACAAAGTCATGGCTAGTCTGCAGAGGGGATAGGAATGTGTGCCTCCCTGCTTATGTACCACATGACTGTAGTATTGTCCGTCTTTATCAGCAGTTGTCCTGGATGAAGCAGATCCTTGAAAACTGTCAGGGCATTCTGAACAGCTAGCATCTCTTTTTGATTGATATGAAGATGCATTTGGCTTGCAGACCATGTGCCCTGAATACATTTTCCTGCCATGTGGGCCCCCCCAGGCATAATTTGATGCATCTGTTGTTAATGTCTGCCTGGCTGTGGGTAAAGTGAATGGCTGTCCCTTGTTGTGGTGAATGGGTGTAACAAACACCCTGCAGGAGGCCTCCAAAGAATCAAACCCTCATGGTATGCAAGGTTTCCCCAAAAGAATAATCCTCAGGAGGAGAGGCTGAAGGGATAGATTCTTCAGCATCAGAATCCTCACAGGGAGGAAGACAGTATTCCTGTTCAGAAGAAGAGTCAGAAAAAATGGAAACCTGATCTGAAGATTCATATTCCGTCTCTTGCCTAGGCCTCTTATCAGGAGGGGGATGGGAACCTCTGATCAACGTAATTAGGTCTTCGGCCATTTTGAACATCTGTTTTTTAGGCATGGAGGCCTATCCATGGCATTGCTGTACTTGTTTCTTTGTCTTAAGTGGTGCTTTAGTCTTTGCCTTTGAAGCTGAAGTCAGTTTTACATATAACTGTGTAGGCCTGAAAACACCCTCAGAAGCCGATGCCTGCTCAGCAGCTCCGGACCCATCTGAAGGAATATTTTCCGAGTGTCCGATACCTTGAGTTTCCTGCGGCCTAGTCGGCTCCACGTGGGAATCGGAAGCGGCCTGCGGCTCTGAAGTAGCAGGCGTCAGGGGCTGCGAAGGTGCCTCAATGAGAACCGGCGAAGCGGCGACTGGCTTAGAAGAAGCCTAGTCAGTTTTGGACCTTGGATGCCTGTCCTTTTCCTTGCGTTTCTTGTGAACTGCAGTAGTCAGATGGCTATCCAACATCATGTAATTAAATCTTCGGCCAAAGTAGAGAAATGCAAAATCGTACCGACGCTTAAATCTAGCACAAAACCTGCAATTAGCAACGTCGTGATCAGGGCCTAGGCAAGGAATACAACAAGAATGGAAGTCCTTCTGAGGTATTTGCTTCTCACAAGAAATACAATTATTAACTTTTTCTGACATCGGTCTGGCGCAAGAAAAATGTTTCCCCAATGGGGTACTTAGCTTTAAATTAAGACTTCGGATCTGAAATTTGAACATGAAAATCTCAGTAGTCGGCTGACCGGCACTTGCGAACTGCTTTTGCTTCGGGCACCGCGCAGCAAGAAAGACTGAAGAAAACGGTGTTGGCTGCATCTTTTATACCCCTGGCGCACTGACGTCAGGGAGGAGGTGTCAGCAACCGACGCCAGACCTAGACTTTGGAATTCAGACCGACTGTGGGTAGCCTGCCAGCAGGATAACCCAAGTGTAATGACTGCAACAGTGAAACACGAACATCCTGTGCCAGCCTTCCCCAGGAGTGTCTGTGTGTTTGTATATAAATCAAATCTCAAAGTGTGTGTGTGTCAGCTACTTGGGCAGGGACACAAAACACTGGCTGGACAGAGAGGGTGCTGGAGGTTTTGGCTTGACCACTCGGCTGAGATGTGAACCCTACAGCTATGCCAGTGGGGAGTCTTACTGGGGTTCTGGAGAGAAAGGGAGAAACCAGCCCCAGACTGACTGTGTCCTCTGTGTGCTCTTAAGGGAAATTGTACTTTACTGTGTGTGTACTTGTTATCCTCCCAATGTGGACACCCCTCACTGGTGCTAGTGGTGAGGATTGAGGCTCCTTGATTACTGGGACAGTGCACAGGCATCACATATTAATTGGTGGCAGTGGTGGGATATCCACATCACATATTAATTGTTTGATAGTGGTGAGATAGCCACATCACATATTAATCGGCTTGTAGTGGTGTGGACATTGAATTCCTGCAGCTTGTGTACAGTGATCACTGAAGGTGCTTTTCTACTCTAAATCAGCCATGCAGTGAACATTCAGAGTTCAGATCACAATTGTTTTATTTCTTTTGTTAGCTTAGTTAATCAGGGAAGCAGGCAAGCATGTTAGCAGAGGAGTATGGCAAGCTGACAAGGAGCCTGTTGGCTGAGATGTGCCAGGCTAAAGGTCTGGTGCATGGAAACTTGACTTAAGCAGACATGATTGCAGCTTTAGTCACAGCTGTATCAGAGAACAGCAACCAGGAGGATGATCAGACTGGCAGTGGAGATGTACAACACTCAGAGAATGGACAGCTCAACCTTTCTACAGAGGACTTAAAAATCCATCTGGAGCTAAAGAGACTGGAGTTGGAGGCCAAGCGTTTGGAAATAGAAGAAGCAGAGAGACTGAGGCATCTAGAGAGTGAGGAAAATGAGAAACTGCGATGTCTGCAGGCTGAGGAGAATGAGAAACTGCTAAGCCTGGAAGCTGAGGAGAAGCAGAGGCAACATGAAAAGGAAATGCTGACTCTTCGCCAGCGTCATGGAGGTAATGGGGAAAGGAGTAACCAGACCACAGAAGCACAAAAGGTCAGCAAATTCCTTCCACAATTTACAGAAGGGGATAATTTTGATAGTTTCATACATATGTTTGAGAGGGTATGTAAAAGTATGATGTTGACCAAAGGCTCTGGGTACAGTTCCTGACCCCCTTACTCCATGGTAAAGTTGTAACTGTACTGTCCAAACTGTGTGATAATGACTTTTTAAACTATAATGTTGTAAAGAATTGCTTGCTAGAATTTTTTAAGTTAACAACTGAAGCTTATAGGAAAATGTTTCGTGAACAGAGACGCAAGGCAGATGAAAATGTGTGTGAATATGTTGCTGAACTAAGCACTTATTTTCATAGGTGGGTGAGTGGATGTCAGGTCACCACTTTTGAAGGGCAGGTAGACCTTTTGGTAAGGGAACAAGCCCTTAGCACTTTGCCTGAGGACATGAGGACCTGGTTAGCTGATAGACAATGCTCTACTGTAGATGATTTGAAGAAGGGAGACCTATAGCTATCAAGCAGGGCATCACTGCACAGGAAAAGGACACCCAGTGCTGCTCATGGGTCTAAGGGAACCCATGGTGGGCAGCCTAGACTGCCCCAATAGAATCTGCCAGTAGCAGGGGAAGCCACTAGTCTAGGTACACATACAGGACCCTAGGGTTAAATGTTTTGAATGCAGCCAGTGGGGCCATGTGGCATACAGATGTCCATGGAGGCAAGGTGGGGAACAAAAGGTGAGAGAGTCAGTAAGTGGGAATGGCAAAAAATAGTAGATTGTCTTGAGACAACAGGGGTACCAAACTACCATCCTACAGATGTCCTGATAGGGAAGGATTTTGAAGACGCAGTACCATGCGTTTCTGCAGTTACATGCAGTCAGGTGTGGAGACAAGCATGTGGGTCTCGTAGCCTGGGAGACCCACACAGACCGCACACTTGCAGCCAGGACTGGTGAGGTGGCTACGTCAGGGAGTGAGCTACCCTGCAGCAGTGAGACTGAAGGTGAGCCACAGCTGCTTGTGGGTACTGATGTTCCCTTGGACAGAGTGACTGCAAGGGCAGACGTGAGTAGTAGTACCCAGGCTGACAGTGAGGCACCGCTGTCAGAGGATGCCAGACTTCCTGTGGAAGGGGAGCTGGAAAGGGTTACAAAGAGAGAGTTGAGACAGGGTCAGCTCTCAGACCCTAAATTACAAGGCCTGAGGCAGGTAGCTAGTGAGACACCTAATTCTCAATGGAAGGGGGAATCTGTATACTGGGACAAAGGGTTACTGAATAGGGAGTGGACCCCTGAGGGAAGGCTAGAAGGTGAGATAATACAGCAGTTGGTAGTGCCCAGAGCCTACCGGCTGGCACTTCTAGCCATAGCCCATGGCATTCCCTTTGCAGGTCATATGGGTATAAAACGTACAAAGAGACGTATTATGTAGAACTTCTATTGGCCTGGAATTTCCAGAGATGTAACAGGGTACTGCAGGACCTGTGAGCAGTGCCAAAAGGTAGGCAAGGCAGGAGACAATGTGAAAGCTTCTTTGATGCCTTTGCCTGTGACTGAGGACCCATTTCAGAGGGTAGCGATGGATAGTGGGGCCTCTGAGTACTCAAAGCACCACAGGGAAAAAGAATATCCTAGTGGTAGTAGATCATGCTACACAATACCCTGAGGCAGTGGCTTTGTTCTCCACTGAGGCAAAAAAGGTGGCAAATGCTTTGTTAGAGATTTTCAGCAGAGTAGGTTTCACAAAAGAAATACTGACTGACCGAGATGCCAATTTCATGTCAGACCTGCTGGCTTGTCTGTGGAAGTACTGTGGTGTGGGGTGAAGCACCTATAGACCACCCCCTACCATTCCCACACTAATGGTCTTGATGAGAGGTTAAAATCTACACTCATCTCCATGCTACGGGCATTTGCAGACCAGTTTAAGAGGGAGTGGGACAAATATCTACCCCATCTGTTTGCTTAGAGAAAGGTTCCCCAGGAATCCACAGGCTTTTCACCCTTTGAGTTGTTGTATAGGCATAGGGTGAGGGGGCCTCTAGATTTAATTCGAGATGAGTTATGTTATGAATCTCACAAGGAGTCTGCTGTGGCATATGTCCTAATCTTCAGGACAAGGCTCAGGGAACTCATGGGCTTAGCCCAGGAGAACCTGGCAGAAGCCCAACAGCAGAAAAAGGTCTGGTATGACAGGAATGCTCGAACTAGAGAGTATGCTTTAGGGCAGCAGGTAATGGTTCTCATTCCTGTCAGACACAACAAGCTGCAGGCAGCTTGGGAGGGATCCTACAAGGTGGTAAGGAAGGTCAGTGATGTTAACTACATGGTGGAACTACTGGGCAGAAACACAAATTGTACCATGTTAACATGATGAAACCTTACAATGATAGGGATGCCCTTGTGCTGTGTATTTGTAGTAGACTACAGGAGGAGTCTGAGGGAGATCTGGTGACTGATCTCCTCAGTGAGGCTCAGACTGACACTTCAATGGAAGGGGTAGCAATGTTCCAACAGCTATCTCCTACCCAGGTTCGAGAAATCTGAGCAGTGTTACAGGAGTTTGGGGACATGTTCACTGGGAAACCAGGGTGCACCCACCAGGTGCAGCACCAGGTGGATACAGGACACCAAAGGCCTATTAGGCAGTTCCCTTATAGGGTGCCTGAGAGAGTCAGACATACTATGAGGGTGGAGATACAGGAAATGTTGGAACTAGGGAGTAATTCAGGAGTCCAACAGTCCCTGCTTCTCTCCAGTGGTGCTGGTGCCAAAGAAGGATGGCAGCACCAGGTTCTGTGTGGACTACAGGAAATTAAACAGTCACACAGAGTCACATGCTTACCCCATGCCTGTGACAGATGAAGCCCTAGAGCAGCTGGGTGGGGCTAAGTATCTTACCACCATTGATCTTACCAAGGGTTACTGGCAGGTGCCCTTGACTGCCAGTGCTAGAGAGAAGTCAGCCTTTCTGACTCCTTTTTGCTTGTATGAGTTCACAAAGATGACCTTTGGGATGAAAAATGCCCCAGTGACTTTCAAGATCATATCCTAGAAGGAGCAGGAGATTTTGCCCTTGTTTACCTAAATAATATTGCCATCTACAGCCATTCCTGGCAAGAACACCTTCAGCATGTGGGGGAGGTGCTGGGCAGACTACAGATGGCAGGGTTGACCATTAAGCCCAGCAAATGTCAGGTGGGTATGGCAGAGATCTCCTACCTGAGACAGTGGTAAGATTAGGCCAGAACCTGCCAAAGTGGAAGCCATTCAGGCTTGGCCTGCACCTGTTACCAAAAAGCAGGTGAGGGCATTTTTAGGGACAGCATGGTACTACAGAAAGTTTGTCCCCAGTTATAGCACCATAGCTGCTCTCCTCACAGATCTGACAAGGAATAACAGGCCAGATAAGGTAGTGTGGACCACAGCATGTAAGCAGGCATTCCAGAAGCTTAAATAAGCTTTGGGAGGACCCCCTATGTTAGCCAGTCCAGATTACAGCAAAGAATTTGTTGTGCAGGTGGACACTTTGAACCAAGGAGTGGGGGTTGTACTTAGCCAGATTTCTTCAGAGGGAGAAGGGCACCCAGTGGTTTATGTCAGTCGTAGGCTCCAACCCAGGGAGGAATGCTATGCAGCTGTAGAAAAGGAATGTCTAGCCATAGTGTGGGCACTACAGAAACGTCAGCCTTATCTGTATGGAAGGAAATTCACTGTAGTTACAGATCATAATCCCCCAACATGGTTATATTGAGTCAGCCAGCAAAATGCCAAGTTGCTAAGGTGGAGCCTAGGGTTGCAAGCATATATGTCAGTGCAGCACCACAGTGGGGTTAACAATGCCAAAGCAGATGGGGTCTCAAGATGGGGAATGGGGTAAGGTATACCCAGATAGACTCAACCCTCTCAAGCAACGTTTCTCAAGGGTCACTTGAAAAACTAGGGTGAGTTCTCGGGGGTGGGGGATTTTGTAAATAATTCTATGTCATTGTAAATATTAATATGACCCACAGGCTTGTTTGACAAATGTAAGGAAACTGTGTTATGTGCTGAGCCTCAAAAATATAACCACAGTGCACCCTGCTGGAAGAAAGCTGATAAGTAAAGAATTTTACGACTGTGTGTGATCTCAAGCTAGTAGACAGGATGTCTGTAGCTGGAAATTACTTATATTGTCTTAAGACAGAGATAATTACTAGGTTTCACATGTAAAGTGCCTTTTATTGCTGTAACTTCCTGGCAGCTGCAGATCACAAAGAAATGCTAAATTTTGAGTTCTGTTAGCCTGGGAACTAAATCAGAAGTGACAAGAATGATGTAATCTGAAATGATTCAGCAGTAATTTGTATTATCAATTTAAGGACCATCTCAGAAAGAAAGAAGTGCATTTTGTATTTGTCTTCAGACCTGTTAACAACTCACCAGCACTGTGCCTTGCTCTGTAAGTAAGTTATTTAGAACAGTGATTTTTCTTACCGATAGATAAAAATACGGTAAGATTAGTGTAGAAGTTTTCTATATTTATGTCAGACTGTCCTACAATGTTGTTTTAAAGTATTTCCTGTGATTTCTGAACTCTCTAGTGTAACTGTGTTGAATTAATGAGTATTGTCTTGTGTTTTTATTACTTTTTAAATATTTTAAACCTTTTAACTGTGGTTGTTTTGTGTAGAGATAATTTAAGCTCTTAAGAGTACTTGCATGTATTTGGTGATGCTGTACAAGCCTCTCCAGTAGTCTTCAAGTCTCAGTTATTTGGATAATAGTAACATTGCACAGTAGACTTGGACACCCTTTTTAAGGCCTTTGACTCTCTGCTAGAGCATCTTCTGCGTGGAGATATGCGTGAATGGGCGTACCTTCGTTGAAGGTTGTGTGTCAGGGCTGGTAACTTGACAAGTAAAAATCAACTACCAATCATAAGCATACCGGAATTCCGCTGTGGCGACCCCTACCCGGGAAAAGCCGAAAGACACAAACAAATAGTAGCTGATAAAGGTGGTTGGTGGCAGATGGTACTACCATACAGTCTGGGCAGAAGGGGGCATACCTGAAGAACCTGTGCCAGCCTTCCCCAGGAATGTCTGTGTATTTGTATATAAATCAAATCTCAAAGTGTGTGTGTGCCAGCTAATTGGGCAGGGACATGAAGCACTGGTTGGACAGAGAGGGTGCTGGATTTTTTGGCTTGACCACTTGGCTAAGATCTGAACCCTATAGTTGTGCCAGTGGGGAGTCTTATTGGGGATCTGAAAAGAAAGGAAGAAACCAGCCCCAGACTGACTGTGATCTCTGTGTGGTCTTAAGGGAAACTGTACTTTACTGTGTGTGTACTTGTTATCCTCCCAATGTGGACACCCCTCACTGGTGCTAGTGGTGAGGATTGACGCTCCTTGATTACTGGGCCAGTGCATGGGCATCACAGAAGTATCAGATAGAGAAAACTATAAAGCAATTGAGATTACAAGCGTCACTGTTGGAGGAGTATAGAAGATGGGAAAAGATTAACAAAAATACTTAGAAAGATATCTGTGATAACGGCAATGCACAGTATTAGAACAGATCAGGATCTATCACGCCCCATCACAAATAAATTAAAAATCTCAGCAGAGGCAGAAAAACTTAGAAGATAAGCAGATAAATATAAAGGAAAAGTACAAAATAAGCAATTTACTGATGACCCAAAAAAGTTTTATAGAGAACTGGGAAACAAGGTAAAAGGAATTGAAAGACCACCAAAAAAAGAAGAAATAGATACATTTTTGAGAAATATTTATGAAGATCCTGTGGAACATAAAGATGTTAAGTGGATAGAAGTTAAAGAAAGAATAAGAAGTTTAAAGGTACAGGATATGAAATGGGATAAAGTAACAGCCAGAGAGATTGACACAAAGTTAAGGAAAGCCTCTAATTGGAAAACCCCAGGCCCAGATGCAGTACATATCTTCTGGTTAAAAGTATTAACATCTTTGAATGAAGATTTAGCCATGAGTAAGAACTATTTATATATGCACCCTGAACAGACAACAACCTGGCTAACAGGGAAAACAATGATCCAACTTATGAGTGAACCTGCAAGCTACCCTAAAAATTATAGGAAGATTACTTACCTTATGATGACTTATAAACTATACACTGGAATTGATGCTGACAGAGTTTATAGTCATTTAGAAGAAAACTCAATTATAGCAATAGAACAAAAGGGCAATAAAAGAAAGTCATATGGAACAAAAAAATCATTTGTTGTTAAATAAAGTAATAGTGGAGAACTGTAAAAAGGCCAAGAATCTTTGTATGGCATAGACTGACGACAAAAAAGCATTTGATAGTATCCTACATTCATGGATAAAAGTGGGCTTAAAATGTATAAGATACACCCTACACACTGATCGACTACATTACAGTGACCATGGAACAGTGGCAGACCATTTTGCAAATTAAGTCATAATAAAGGACAACTTATTATTCCAGGGATAAAATTTCAATGGGGGATATTCCAGGGTGACTCTGTCACCACTGTTACTCTGTCTTGCCCTTAACCTATTAAGCTGTCTACTTAACAGCTTAGGCCATGGCTATAATTTGGCTCATAGAAAACAACAGAGTGTAAAGACTTCTCATCTTCTCTTTGTCGATGATTTAAAACTGTATAGTTCATCAGATAAGGAATGGAAAGCACAACTGCAAGTTGTCAAAACCTTTTTAGATGCTATAAGAATGTCATTTGGTCATGATAAACGTGCAAAAGCAACCTTCAAAGTAGGAAAACTGCAGCATCAAGAAAACATCAGTTTGGGACAAGAATGTGATATAAAAAAACTTGAGCAGGAGGGAGTGTATAAGTATTTGGAAATTGATGAAGGAACAATAAAACATGAAAAAATGCGAATAAAACTTAGTAAGGAATATTTTAGAAGACTTAAATTAATCCTAAAATCAACATTGACATCTAGGAACAAAATTCAAGCTATAAACCAATTTGCTCTTCCTGTCCTAACTTACAGTTTTGGAGTGATTGACAGGCCTCAAAACGTGTTGGATAGATCATTGAAATCACCACACCTATTGAAGGAAGCTTCATCCTCACCAAATGATTTATAAAAACTGGGGCATACCAAAATTATATATACCCCATTTTGAAGGAGGTATGGGCCTCCTTGAAAATGATTACATGTATAGACCTGCAATCGTGGGACTGCACACATCTGCTGACCTCACAAGACCCAAACGTAGGGAATGTTTTGAAACATGAGGATAATAAATCTAAGATGACTTCCCTGCTTAGTCTAGCAGAAGCATATTGGTGTCGAGCAGGAATGTAAATCAAACCATAAGTAGATCAGGCAGCAACTGAATGTGCCAAAAAACAAAGAATATAAGGTGAAGGATCAGATGAGAAGGCAAGAAATGTGGAAAATGTGTAAGTATAGAAAACTTCTGGAAGAACCTCATGTTGATCTGAACCTAATGCAGGAATGGTTAAAGAGAGGTGAATTCAAACCAAGAGATGAAAGATTAATATTGGCGGCCCAAGATAGTGGGCTACGTACACATTAGTTTACAAAGTCCATTGAACATGTGGGAGAAACAGACAAATGTAGGTTTTGTAAGGTTTTGTAAAACAGAATTGGAAAGAGTTGCACACCTCGGTGCTGGATGTGGCATACTAATAACAGAAGGACTACATACTGAAGGGCATAACAATGTGGCAAGACTGTTGCACTGGCGACTGTGCAAACATTATGGTATTGAAGTGGCTGAAAAACATTGGAAAAATGAGCCACAAAGCATCATCGAAAATAATGAAGTCTACATCACATGGGATCACCCATTACCAACAGTTCAAAAGACAGATGCTAGAAAAACCGAATACAGTGGGTCCATGACAAGAAGACAAAAGTAGCATTGATCATTGAAATCACCACACCTATTGAATACAGTGTCTTGCATACAAAGAGGCACAAAGTCATAAAATATCAGGATATGCAGGCAGAAATGACAGCAATGTGGAAGAAAGATACCCAGACAGTTCCAATAGTAGTAGGAGCAACGGGTCTTATAAAAAAGAATCTAGAAGCGTAATTAGATATGTTACAAATATGTGCAACTCCATATGAATTGCAGAAGGAATCATTACTGGGCACACTGCGGGTGCTGCATAAAGCACTTCTGGCTGACATCAATGATTGAGACAATACTAATTTCATGAACTTTTATCATATTTTAACTTTGGAATGGGGTCCATTCCCTTAATGCTATTAGAAACCCATAAGATTTGGAGAAATTAAAAAAGGCAATAGCATTGTGGGCTTTTTTAACTGCGGATACATGCTGATAAATTCTGGTTCAATAGTTTTGCCCACATAGAATGCAGGACAGGATGAAAAAAAGGTTATACAAACTACCTCTTTTTTCACAACTGTAGTTCCCATACACTGTTATCAGTTTCGGATAACCTGTTGCAGAAAAATATTTGAATTTTATGTATACATTCAATATTTGAATTTCTTTTTTGATCAGTTTTTATGGGTATAATTTTTATAAATGAGGTTTTACGAATGAATTTTTCTGAATGAACAGGTGCTACCATTTTGGTGTGTCTCTTTAAGAAGTTGCTTAATGTTGGTACCTTTAAGGCTTTTTAAATGGAGTAAGGAAGTGTTTACATTGTTTCTGAAGAAGTTCTTTATGTTGTAGAACAAAAGCACTTAAATCTTACTAAATTTTATTAGACTGTGGCATTCTGTGCAGTGTTTTTTTGTTTTTTACTGACTTGGAGTATGCTGGGTCCGCGGTGGTGGTGCTGCGGTAGCGTTGTCGCCACAGTAAGACGCTGACCGGTTCGACTCTCAACTAGAGCGTCTTCTGCGTGGAGACATGCATGAATGGGTGTACCTTCGTTGAAGGTTGTGCGTTAGGGCTGGCAACTCAGCACGTAAAAATCAACTGCCAATCATTAGCGGACCGGAGTTCCGCTGTGGCGACCCCTAACCGGGAAAAGCCAAAAGACACAACTGACTTGGAGTATGCCATTTCATGGAGGTTGTGGTTTACATTGGTTTTGTGTTTCTACAGTGCAGCATATCACAGATGGATTTATTCTGTGAAACAGAAATTGCTGTCACCAATGTGGAAGGCGCACCACTGAATTTAACTATGCTTTTGGATTGCATTAACCAGCTGAAGGCTCAGGTTAATTATTTTATGGCCACTTCCAACAATACAGATATGAGAATTAGACTGAAATTGCTTTGAATGCTATACCAGGTAAACCTTTATCCTATAGGATCATAGGAGATTACTTGGCTATCGATGCAGAGGTCATTTCAAGCCTAGCAGTTTCATCCCAATGTAATACCACCGAAATGTTAGTTAATACCCAAGATTGCATTTAGTAATGACTGCCCATATCCAGGAGGGTAGTGGGTGCTATTATCAGTAAGAATTTACTGTGTTCCATCCACTCGTTCAGGCTCCTTTTGAACAGTGTCATAGAAGTGCTCCATTTCACATGAATAGGTGGTCTATTCCAAAGACGTGACGGTCGCTGGGGATAAATCTGTCCCTCCAGCATGTCTAATTTAAGTTGCAGGCCATATTTAGGTCCCTAAAACAGGTGGCCCTAGTCCCGTTTGATTTATGGATATGCAAGAAGTTTATTAGGTTTGGGTCTGAGATTGCCCTGTAAGCCAGGCATAAGTCTTTCCTAAGAAGTCTATATGACACAGAGTAAAGAGTATAGAGGAGTTAGAACCTCTTTTGCTCTTGAGGCAATGTCTTTACTAATCAAGTGTGCTATGAAGAAAGCCTTCCTTACTACAGTAGACACATGGTGGTTGAAGTTAATGTTGCAGTCAACTTGTGAACCCAAGTCCCTTACCACTTCATGGGTACTTAGGGTAATGTTGCTTTGATAGAGTGAAGGAACATTATTTGTGCTGAAGGGAAAGATGATGCATTTCCTTGTATTTAGTTTGAGACTAAGACAACAGTCGTTGGTCAGCATAAGACTCTCGTGGAGTACCCCAATATCATTTGGGGATTCAATAAATGCACCCAGTTTGCAGTGGTCTGCAAATTTGGTCAGCCACAACCCCTTTGCTTTGACCTGAACTTCTGAGAAGTATTTACCAAACAGTAGGGGGTCCAGCACTAACCTTTGTAGCACTCTGCTGGTGACAGGTCTGCTGGCTGATGTGGAGTCACTCACTTTAATAGTGTGTGTCTGGTTTGTGAGCCAGTTAAAAACCCATATTAAAATGAAGGGATTTACATTCAGTTTGCTAAGTTTATCGGTAATGCTTGAGTGTGGGATTGTGTCAAAAGCCTTTGCCTAGTATGTTGTGTGAACAGAGTTTTCCTTATCAATAGCCTTGGTCACATTTTTGAAAAAAAAAACAAAATTTAATAGGCAGGGTTTGCCCTTGATGAAGACGAACTAGGCAGGATCCAGGGTTTGGAGATCGCCTATGTCTTTATTTATGTGGTCCATAATGATGCATTCCATGGCCTTACAGAAGAGGCTGGTTAGGCTTATGGGTCAGTAATTCCCTGGGTCTGTTGCTAGGCCACCTTTGTGGATGGGAATAACTGTTGCTGTTCTCCATTCTGCAGGAACAAAGCCTGTTGTCAGACTACGACTGAAAAGAGTACCTAATGGTGATGCTAGTTTATTTTTTTAGCCTGTTTAGAAGACAGACTGGGATGTCATCTGGTCCCATACAGACTGTGTTTTTGCCTTTGACAAGGCTTTGATAACCTGTTCTTCAGATATGTAGGGTGGGTGGGAGGAGTTTGGGGCAAAGTTTGTGATAGATATGAAGGGGATGGGGCAGGGGGACTTTTCCCAACCCTATCCGCTAGTAGGCTTGCTATCACTGTGGAGTCAGTGTGTGTGATACCATTGGTCACTAGTTCAGCACATGCTTGAGTCCTACCTTTTAGGCTACATACATAGGTTCATAGATTCATAGGTAGGTACAAGGCTATTGGCCCTAGGGCCTATATAAGCCTAGCCAAACTGTATCCTGTCTTTTGCCACACAAGAAAATTATTTTCCTGTGCCCCTGTTAAGCAGAGCCACAGAAGTGATCCCTAGGGTGAATTTCCTATCTCCCATCCAATCATCAAGATTTTTCTTGAAGAGTGCTAATGAGGAGCTTTGTTTGATATAGATATGTAGTTTGTTCCAGAGTATGGGAAGTCTCTGAGATAGGAATCTATCTATAGCTGTAAAAGCCCTTATGGTTATCCTTGGCTGTGCTAAGTTTTTCTTAAAGAGGACCTTAAAGGATTTGACAAGTTGTCTTCTTTGCCTGTTGAGGCTGAGGAGGGTGATTTTCCACTGTTGGGGTCTTGCCTTTGTTTTCATGGACAGCAACTTTTTGTATTTATTGTAAAGTTTTTTGATGTTGGATGTCCACCATGGCAGCTTGTTTTTACTTGGGGTTCTGACTTTGATTATTTCTGGTACAGCAGAGTCTATACACTTATGCAAGTGACTGTACATTGCTTTAGTGTAAGCTTCAGTGTAGTTACCACTTCCAGCTGGGGGTGGGGCTCAGAATGCATTTATACCTTTACCTAGGAGGGTATAGTTTGCCTTGGTGAAGTTTTTTAGTCTGACTTCGCCCTTTGTGAGTTCTAGTGATAGTGCCAGCTTGAAGGTGACTGATTTGTGGTCTGATTTAACTAATGAGGGTCTGACAGTTGCGGCAGTGCATCCATTTGACATGTTAGTGAGGACCAGATCTAGTATGTTTGTTCCTCTTGTCAGGGTATGAACAATTTGCTCCAGGGCATTTGAGTTCAAGTCATGGAACTTTTGCGCTAGTGGGTTAGGGCTACCTAAGTTTCCCAGTTGATGGTGGGATAATTGAAATCCCCCATAACTAGAATGTTGGTAATATTTGAATAGTCTCTAGTTTGGTCAAGCAGACTTCATACGCATCATGACCCATGAAGGGGGATCTATAACTGGCTATGACTTGAATGGGGGTCTTACCACAGTAACCTGAACTTGGAGTAATTCCATTCAGCTGTCCAGTCTAACAAGATGGGAGGTGAATTTACCTCTAATATAGATGGAAACACTGCCTTCTTTGGTTTTCACACTTTCATTTTGCAGTCTGAATTTGTGGCAGGTATTGTAGCCTTGCAAGGCCAGGGTACTGTCTGAGGCCTTGAAGCAGGTTTCTATGACTGCACAGACATCTACAACTTCCAGTGACAGAAGTGCTTCCAGGGTGTGCAGTTTTTGGTTTAAGCTCCTAGCGTTTAGCAGCATGACCCTTATTTTGATTGGCAAATGTTGGTGTGGTCCGTTCTAAGGGATCACAGATAGTGCCTAGTGCTGTGGATTGTAGGCGCTTCAGAAATTTTAAATCATTTTAACTTGCATGATTTTTTTGTGGCTAAACATAATTTAGGGGATTGCAGCGCCAATTTGCCTGCATTTAATTGGTCTATTTCTAACAACTATAAGTCTACATTAAAGAATGTGATTAAGTCCTTTGAGAAGCTGTCAAACACAAAGCTATACAAATGGACAATTTATTTTTAAACTACTGTATCCAGACTAAACGTGTAACTAAGGGACTATGCATATTTAAATATCCAAATGGAGTGATAACCGGCTCTATGTTTCACCATGAGTTATAGGGTCTATATCATATGTTCGAAGTTTTATAACTTTGAACATTAAAATATCAAATTTAAATGTTCAAAGTTATAAAACTTCGCACATATGTAACAAAAAAACCCAAACTAATGGCTGTAGGGAGGGGGGGGCAAGCCCCCTGCGCCCGCCACACCCCCCACTCTTTAAATATACCAATTCCAAGACTGCACTACAGTGCAGTAAGGGAAATCTTCCCTTTACCTCCAAGACCACACTACAGTGCAGTAAGGGAAATCTTCCCTTTAATGCACTATAGTGCGGTCTCGGAGTTGGTATATTTAAAGAGCGGGGGATGTGGGGGGGCGCAGGGGGGCTTGCTCCCCTGCCTACACTAGTCCGGTAAGTTCCGTTTTTATTTTTATTATTATTATATGTTCGATGTTTGAAACTTCGAACATTTAAATTAGATTATTTAACGTTCAAAGTTTTTAAACTTCGAACATATAATATAGACCCGAGTTATTGGAATTTTTTGACAAGATGGGAATTGAACTCATGTAAATTATGGTTTGTGAGAACCTGCACAATCTAACTAAATTCTAAGATGAAATAAGTACCTTAGATAGATGCATTAAGGCTGACTTGCTTTTTTCCTACCATATGGAAGATTTTACGCGTGCGGCTAAGAAAGTAGAAGACAACGAAGCAAAAGCATTTTGACACAAACAAAATAGTCAGAAATATTAGATTACAAAAATAACACTGTACCCTAATCCATCAGGGAAAAGTGGATCTAGCAGACCATTGCCATATTATGATTGAAGATGTAATGGCAACAACGTGGGGGACAAAACAGCTAAACCTGCATTAGTGGATGCCCCTCAGAGACCCAAGAAATTAGAAGAGAAGTGGGAGAGACAAAATAAAATAACAGTTTAACTATTAAAACAACTACAAGGAACAGGATTTTCGGAGGGGGAACTACCACAACAGACAGTTACAGAAACAGACACGATCACCGTTTCATCCCTGGACTTGGAGCTGTTTGTGACCTTGGAGGAGTTAAGATTTACAACGTCTCCCATGTTACCATCACTCCAGTTTTTGGTACACTACTTAAGAAAGGGTTTACATTTGTACCCTCTAGTCAACCCAAGCTGGTTGATTTGTTAACCAAACAAACTATATGCAAGTAAGTTGAATTTCAAATGTTCAAAGTTGCCAAACAATAATAACTTGAAGGGTGTGGGTGTGAGTAGTAGTAGTAGTACTTACAACCTACAACTTGTACCACCTATACTATTATTTGAACATCTTTGTGAAAACAGCATCAGAGAATGGTGACATAAAAAGAGGAATACTTTCTATAATCTTACAACTGAAGAAAGAGAGTTACTATTTTCTTTATGCAACAATAAAAATCTATGCATCATGAAGCCCAACAAGGGTGGGGGGTTGTATTAATGGACATATTTACATATTCCTTTAAGATGCTGGAATATTTAAACAATGGGGAATTTTTCTCTGAAGCCTCACAGAATAAGATCCATATAGCTTACCATGGTAATGACCTTATCTTGGAAGATATATTTATTACCTTTGACCTGGAAGCTAAAATTAGAGATTTCTTCATTAAGAACCCTAGGATCCCAATGATTTTTTTGGGATCCCTAAGATCTATAAATCAGTGACCTACCCCCCCCCCCCCAGACCTATAGTGGTATCATCGGGTATTAGAATATGCTTAAAGGGTTAATCAAGTTATAACTAAAAAGTTTGCTTAAATGTAGGAATACAGCTTAACAATGTAAAATTGGCATTCATACTATGTGAAGAAACCCTGACTAAGATAAGTGGTGCTTTGAAAAACAAGGAATACCTGTTAATTGACATGCTTCCTCACAGAATCAGCAGAAATTCTGAGAAGCAAACATTGCATGCTTCCACACAAAAATCAGCAGGAAAGTTTGGCGCACTTCACAGATGCTTCCTTACAAAATCAGCAAAGACCTTCTGAGAAACAGATATTGTATGCTTCCTCACAAAATCAACAGGATATTCTGAGAAGCAGACATTACATGCTTCCTTCCACAATCAGCAAAAACCACCAGAAGGTAAACAGGATCTAAGGTTTAAGACAAGAACTGTATAAAGGGACTGTAAACTGAATATTGTTTTGGGTTAATTGCAGAAACTTGTTTCCGAGGTAAATGGAGAATCATCATCTGTATCTGTAATGAAAAGCAAACCTTGGAAAGTAAAAGCTATAAGCTGTAAAGAACAGTTGTGTAAAGGCCTTACCATAACCATAGTTGTCCTTCTCTTTTGTGTTGCAGTATTCCTTACATATGGGTTGTATTCCGCCTAATGACCCGACGTTCGGCCTGTATACAAAAGCTTAAAGCCACTGCCTTTATGTGGGACACTGCAGGAAGGCCCAGATAAAGTCGGTCATAAAAGGGATGTCCACACGTACAGTCTTCAAAATAAGCAAGCCCCATTAGGAAAGGGAAATCCCAAAGGGAGCCTAAAGGATAGTCATCCTAGGAAAGAACAAGTTGTAGGGGGAAGGCAGGTGGGATAGAATACTGCAACATAGAAGATAAGGAATCTATGGTTACTGTAAGACTTTACACAACTATTCTATGTTCTTCTATTCAATGTTACAGTATTCCTTACATACGGGAGAGTGCAAAAGCTCAAAGGGAACTTGGGAGAGGATAGAACAGAGAAGACTAAGATGATGTATTTTCCACAAATCCATGCAGAATTGCCCTGGCAAATCCTGCCCTGGATCTGCAGATAGTGTCCAACTTGTAATGCTTTGTAAATGTATGAACAGATGACCAGGTGGCAGCTTCCAAAATGCAGTGAGCATCCAGGCCTTTGAAGAAAGCCCCTAAGGAGGCAACTGATCTTGTGGAATAGGCCTTAACTGAATATAAGGATTTCCTATGAAAATCCTAACAAAAGACAATAGCCTTAGAGATCCATGGAGAGAGAGTTTGTTTGGAAACAGGTAAACCCAGAGCCCTAGGATGAAAGGACAAAAAAAGTTGATCAGACTTCCTAATACACTTTGTTTTGTCGAGATAAAATCTGAGTTGTCTAGGAGCATCCTAGGAATGCAGAATCCTTTCACTAGGGGATTGAGGTGAAGGAAAGAAAGTAGGCAACCTGATGGATTGATTAAGAGACATCTCATTTACCACTTTAGGGATAAAGGATGGATTAGTTCTCAAAGATACTCTGTCCTTGTGAAAAACCAAAAAGGGGGGGGGGGGGTGAAGCTATCAATGTCTGAATTTCAGAGATCCTCCTAGAAGAGGTTAAGGCTACTAGGAGCAGTCTTCCATGTACAAAACTTCAGAGAAGCAGAGGCTGCTGGCTCAAAAAGGGCCTGAGTAAGCTTCTCTAAAACATAAGTAAGATCCCAAGGAGGAGTAACTGGTTTCCTATGAGGGCCCACGTGCAGGACGCCTTTAAGGAAAAGCTTCACCTCTACCCTGGAAGCTAAGGGAGAGTCAATGGCAAGCAAGCAGACAAGGCAGAACAGTTGACTTTGATTGAGGAATAGGAAAGACCACTGTTAAGCAACTCACACAGGTTAAGAAAACACTAAAGGAATATCCACAAAGAAAGGGTCCTCATTTCTTTGAGCTGTAAGCCTTTCTAGTATTGGGTTTCCTGGCCTCCTACAAAACCCAAAGCACGTCCTTAGAAAACAGGTGCTTGAAAGGGATCAAAAGTTGATTGCCCACAAGCTCATCTGCAGAGTTGAAAGATGTGGGTGGATCAAGGACCCCTTGTCCTGAGTGAGTAGGTCCACCCAGTGAGGTAACTTGTAGTGATGGCCCTTGGCTAATTGCAGAAGAGGGGAACCAGTGCTGTCTTGGCCAAAAGGAGGTCACTAGCCAAATGTTTTTTTTCCTGTAGGAATTTCAACATGACTTTCTGAATTAGAGGGAAGGGGGGATGCATAAAAAACATCCCCTTCCATGAAAAGGATAGAGCGTCCACCTTCCAAGACTGTGGGTGAGGGACCCTGGCACAAAAAAGAGGAAGGTGTCTGTTCACTAGGGAGGCAAAGAGGTCCAGTTCTGGAGTACCCCATCAGTGAACTAGATCCAGGAACACATCTGTGTGAATCATCCACTCGTGTGATTGTGTCATGGTTCTGCTTAATGCATCTGCCACAGAAATCTGAGCAGAGGAGAGGTACACAGCATGCAGTGTCACTTTGTACTGAATAGCCAAATCCCATGCTTTGATGGCTAGGCAACAAAGAAGGTAACATTTTGTGCCCCCCCCTATGTACCAAAGGACAGTAGTATTGTCTGTAAGAATCCTGAGGGGTCCTGGCAAGAACAGAAGATAAAACATCTGCAAGGCTAGAATCAGAGCCCTCATCTCTCTTATACTGATATGCTCCCTCTTTTAAGAGGGGGACCAGAGACCCTGCACCTTCCTGGAAGCAAAAGTTGCTCCCCATCCTACGTCTGAAGCATCTGTGAAAAGCTGCTGAGCTGGCTGAGATATCTGAAGTGGTAGGCCAGGGTTCTGACTGAGCTGCTGCATCCACCAATGAAGTTCAATTTTCAGGCAGAGTAGGAAGAGGGATCAAGATATCTAAAGGGTTAGCATGCTGGGACCAAACGGTCTTTAGGAATCACCTGAACTTCATGTGTAATTCTGCAAAAGGCAACATGGGGATTGTGGAGGCCATTAATCCCCGCAGTCTCAGAAACTCCCTGACTGTGATGGAAGAAAGGGGCAGAAGAGACTCCATTGTATGCTATGAGAGAATTTGCTTTTTGTAAAGGGAGGAAAACCATCATCAAGTCTGTCCGGAACCTGCACCCCAGCAATACGAGATCCTGACTTGGGGGTAAGACTTGATTTTTTAAATTTATAGAGAATCCTAGGCCCTGCAGAAAAGGAATAGCTAAGTCCAAGTGTTGGAGTAACAGGTCTGGACTGCTGGCCAGAAAGAGCAGATCGTCCAAGAAGGGGTAAACTTGCAGCCCTCTCAGCCTCAGAAAGGCTATGGTTGGGCCTAGGTACTTTGTAAATACTCTTGAAGCAGTGGAAAAAACAAAAGGCAAGGCAGAAAACTGAAAGTGCAAAGAACTCATCAAAAAACGCAAAAACTTCCTGAATTGTGGGTGAATAGGGATGTGTAGATAAGCGTCCTTGAGATCTATAGAGGCTAAGAAGGCTTGAGGTGGAACCAAGGGAAGAAGAGATTGCAGAGAATACATCCTATAAGAAGGCACCACCAGGAAGGTGTTCAATAGGGAAAGGTCTAGAATAGGCTTCCAAGGACAGTCTTTTCTTGGTACAAGAAACATTCTGGAATAAAACACCTTTCCCTGCTGGTCCTGAGGAACAGCCTGAATGGTGCCTCAGTTGGAAAGTTTAGCAAGCTGCAGAGGAAAAGGATATTAACTGGGGGGAGGTTGAGGTATCCCTTGAAAGGGAGCAAGAGTCTTCCAAGTCATAAAGTATCCATTTTGGATAACTGAAATCACCCAGGAATCCTGAGTGATTTCCCTCCAAACTGAAAGGTAAAGGGAAAAGAGAAAGATGAACAGACAAAGGAGTATGACATGGAAGAGGGAGCTGAATGTCACACAGATGTTTGTCTGGGCTGAAAGGGCTGTTGAGTAGGAGCAGCAGAAGCAACAGCCTTAGACTGAGGGGGTCTTCTGGAAGACTTACGTGGCCTAGTACAGAAGTAGAAGAGGAGGAACGAGTAGGTTTCCTAACAAAAGGAGTCTGGCAGGGAAATTCCTATGGAATTTAGGGACTGGGGAAATGAGTAAGTGTTTCAAATCCTGGAGGTCTTTACCTTTTTCTTTTAGAGATTTAAAGAGTTCTGCAGCTGCTTTGCCAATGAGGGCAGAAGTGTCCAAAGGGGCATCAAGCAACTTGGCCTTAAATGCCATCAGGAATGCCATCTGAGAACAGAAATAGAAGCTGCTGTCCAGGAAGATGCCTCTATTGCATCATAACTACATTTGATAGAATGTCTAGCTATCTGCAAGGAAGCAGACAAAAGAGAGTCAGTGACTTGGTCTCTGAATCAGGTAACTGGGAAACAGCCTGGAAAGCTTGAGAAGTCAAAGCCAAGGCGTACCTAGGCATATGTGTCTGGTATTCAAATCACTCCAAAAAGCAGCAATAATACCTCCAACAAGAAACTGGCCAGATGAATCTATAAAAAAATTGTTTTATTAAAAAAAAACAAAACCATAAATCTCTAGCGCCTCGGCTACACAAGCCTTTACAGAGTATCATAATAAAACAGTTTCTCATAGATTCATCTGGCCAGTTTCTTGCTGTTGGAGGTATTATATGTATCTGGTAGTTAACAACTGTGATAGCCAAGCTGGAAGAAGTGTAGATGTTCTTCCCCAGCCATTCCAAAATCTTACTTTACTTGTCAGAAGGAAGTAACTTTGTAGAAGGATATACCCGAGCAGATTTGTCAGAAGTAATGGAGGCCACAGCTGATCAGCAGAAGGGCATTTAAAGAGAAACTTATAATCTTCATGGACCTTATAAAAATGATCAGGCCTCTCTGGGGCAGAAGCCGGGAATCTGGGGTCTTAGAAGCACATGTCAAAGGAATCTAGGAAAGCTGGGAGTACTTGAGGGACAACTGAAGAAGCAGGGGCCTCCAAATGAAGAAGATCATAATATCTCTCTTGTTCCTCTGAAATTTGGGAAGAGTCCCACTTAAAGAATACCCTAATTGTGTTTACAGTTTCCCCAAAGGAAAACTCTTTTATGGGGGAATTCCCCCCATTAGACTTTTCCTCTGGAGAAGCATATTCCAGAGAGGAAGGAATCTGGGTGGAGTGTGCTAAAGTGTCATCATCTGAAGAAGACCCTGCAGAATCAAAGTCCTGAACCCGATAGTCCACAGCCTGCCCAGAAGACGACCACAATGGCAGCACAGGAGATGAAGTGAAAGCAGGCAGTGAAACAGAAAAAGCCAAAGCCAGAGGCCTCAAGGCCATAACGACCTTAATGAGACTCTGCAAGAAAGCATCCCAATCTGATGAAAGTGTAAAAGGAACGGTGGTATGCCTGGTCTTTTGCTGGTTTTTCACATGCTTCTCCTGTGGAGGGGAATGGGCAGATTTAGGCCTAATGTCCAACACATCCTTAGACTGAGGGACAGTAATGGTTCCAAAGTCCTCCGAAATTATAAGCCATGGTTTCCCCAAGTCATCCGATCCAGATGTCTGCATAGCCTCGGATGTGTTAGGACCCCCACTCCTGACTGCTTCCACTGCAGTACCTAGCTGAAGTGGTTTCTGGCCAAGGTTTGCTGACCTTCCTCTTTCCAAACAGCTCAGAACAACTGTTGGATTTAGAGAGGACAGATGACTTTGCAGTGTCTTAGGTCCAAAGGCTTGATAGAGCAAAAGCAATAAGGCAGAGGTGGCAACTTAAATCCACTACAGGGTACTTATCTGAAATTGACAGACGAAATGAACAATATCCAATGGCAGACCGAACATACGAGTCAACCCTTCCAAATGTTAGCGAAAAACTTCTGAAAATTGTACGTGTGGACATCCCTTTTATGGCCGATGTTATCTCTGCCTTCATGCGACGTCCCATGTGCAGGCAGTGTATTTAAGCTTTTCTATACAGGCTGGATGTCAGGTTGTTGGGTGGAATACAACCCATATGTAAGGAATACTGTAGCACTGAATAGAAGGAAATCATGTGGTACATGTCATTTGTTTTATGACTAACTGAGCTTAAATACGTCTAAAAAATAAAAATAACGCCATTTAAATTTCATTGGTGAGCCAGCCTGCATTCAAAAACAGGGGGAGTGGAGCCCTGCATAGGGTCACTCTGGTAAAGGTGCAGTAAATAAATGAAATTGTATGAGAGAGTGAGTCCTGAATAGCAGCACTCTGGTTACTTATTGCTCATAGCAGTACAGTTTCAGATGTCTGAATCCAATGCAAGACTGCCATGCAGTTCAGTCGCAGTTAAATATATTCTCCAAGTTGGCAAATTTCAAGGTTTCGATTCTGTAGCTGCCAGTTTTGTTTCACCAGCTTTTCGAGTGACTATGGGGACTTTCCAGCCACCTACAGTCAGCAGCCTAATGACCTTTCTGTCGATTCTTAAGAATTTTTCTGAGTCACATACTGTATGGATGCCATTAGGGACCATAGTAAAAAATGTAAGCAAAGTTTTGTTTTATTCAGTAGTGAAAGGCCAGATGGCGTCTGCGAAAAGTTTAAATGTTGGTATGACCACCATGTGGGTAAATGTAAAACACTGTTAGGACAGGTTGATGTTAATGCTTTATGCAAATTGATTTATACATATGACTGGTATTTAAAGAAAAAGACCAACTTTAATAAGTTGGGATGTGTTTTGTGTGAAAATTTAGATACTTCTTTCTGTGTAGTGTCATAGAAATGTAATTCAGAAACTGGTCACAAAGTTAAACCCTCCTGTGGAAAGCATGGAGGATGTTAAAAACTCTTTCAGTAAGGAGGACAAAAGTGAGAAAAAAGCAAAACATGTCAAAGGGCAATGTACCTTACATCCAGATGCATCACAATTATGTCTTGTTACTTCTGTTATTAAAGAATTAGAAAATGAAAGTGCTATTATATCGACAGAGCCCACAGTACAGAATCTGACATACTTCAAAGATTATTATTAAAAATGAAATGAAATACAGGAGTCAGATGCCCCAGAGAGGGAAAAAAATGAGTCTTTTCAAAAACGTACTACAGACTTTAATACATTGTTAAGCTCTACTCCTACATTTAAGCAAAGCTTTTAGTTATAACTTGATTAACCCTTTAAACATATTCCAACAGTGAGGCCACACAATGGCAGACGATGGTAAGTTATACCCACACCACATTTTTTTCTCTATGGGAGGGATGTGTTCCATTTGAAGTTGTAAGTGAGGTAAACAGGAGAGATAGGGGGAGATGGTGCGATCAGCCACGCCCTGAGCATGCTGCATCTGCCCCACCAGGTCTACTACAGGGTTTTTGCCAAGCCTCTGTGGAGGAAGGATTGGCCTCAATTTGCATTTACGTTCAAAAATCAACAGTACGTAATGACAAGGTTACCACAGGGCTTCCAAAATAGTCCTGTCATTTTTCAGCAAACAGTAGGATCACTTTTAGAAGACCTAGAGAAGAATGATTCAGTCCTGTATTACATAGATGACATTTTAAGTCAATCTGAGACAACAGAACACATTAGATTGTTAAAAAAGGTCTTCAAAACACCACAGCAAGCAAGATTTAAAGTAAAAAGTGAAAAATTACAATTTATGTCACAAGAGATAAAGTTTTTAGGTACTGCCATTCGACCATCAGGCAGATCTCCATGCCAGCAAGAGTGCAGGGCATTTTACAGTTGGAAAAACCTCTTTCCAAGAATTATATAAATTCATAAGCATTATGAACTATAATAGGGACTATGCAGCAATGGTAGTGCCTCTATATAAAATGTTACAGGATCAGAAGAATGCAACACTGTTAGAGTGGGGCCCTCATGAAGAGGAAGCCTTCTGTCAAATGAAAGCTAAACTGGCACAAGCAACAGAACTTACAGCACCTACAAATAAGCTGACATTTATGTTATAGGCAGCTGCAGGAAAAAATACACTTTCAGCTATTACAGGAATGGCCACATGGGGAAGATAACCAAATGAAAAAAACACTGCATCCAGTTACTTTCTGCAGCAGAAAAATGACGCCTGTAGAAATGGGTTATCATCCTTGCATTCAACAACTATTAGCCATTTACTAGGGAATCAAACAGAATACCTGACAGTGTTTTCCAGTATTATTGTACAGATGCCACATCATGCAGTAAAAGCATTAGACAATTTTGAAATGAATAAAATCACGGATGGAATCAGTCAGGCAGTTTTTGCCAAATGGACAGCCTTATCTGGCATGAAAACGGTAACCACAGAGACAGGGGATGCATTCTAATTTTCAAATTATATAAGCTATGAAGGTAAAAAGCATAACTATTTAGAAAAAAATAATGTCCCAAGGCATTCAGTTTCTTTCAGTCGACTTTGATCATTTCAAACCCTCCGTTTTTGTAGAAGGAGCAGATTCTGGGACAAAGGAAAGATACTGGACAGGGTTCTCAACTGTACCTGAAGACTCAAAGTTAGGAAAACCAGAGCTGGTCAGATTGCCAAGATACGTGTCAGCACAGCGCGGAGAACTAGAAGCAGTTTTGTACGTTTTAAAATATTATAATCCAATTAATATATTTTCCCACAGTGCTTATGTAGTAAATTCCCTGAGACTACATATGGTAACTTGGGCCAGAAGGGGACCTTTGAGACATGCTGAAATACTTAAAAAAAAGAGTTACGTACTTACCATAACTTGACATCTGTGTTATCCTATATCGCTATTCATCACTCTTAGGTCTTGAATCCAACATCGGATCTGAGCCAGCACTTAGCTTCTAGGCTCAAGCTCCTCCCACTCCCATGATCCCTTGCTGCCCTCTAACCCCTCAGATCAAGTTTGTCTAAGCTAGAAAGCAGCTAAGGAAGACCTTAACCACCAGTTACGACATCACCACATCCTCTAGATCCTATAGGATGAGGGACGGAGGGAGGGATAGTGATGAATAGTGACACAGGATAGCACAGATGCCAAGTTATGTTAAGTACATAACTCTTTATCTGATGTTATCCATGCCACTATTCCTCACTCTTGGGTCAGAGTTCCCAGCTACCCTAAATCCTGGGTGGCCTCATGGAAGGACATGCCGAAGAATTGTGGAGCCAAAGGAAGCCCTATTCCTGGAGAAAATGTCAAGTTTGTAGTGGCTAACAAAATTATGGGAAGACCAGGGCTGCCGCACAAATGTCATCTATAGAATGATGGTCTGACGCAGCCATTGACCTAGTGGAATGAGCTCTAATTGGCCCTGGTAAAGATAAACCTTTGGACGAATAAGCAAAGGAAATGCACATTGACATCCAATGAGAGAGAGTTACTTTGGACACCACCTGACCATTCCTGTTAAAAGAGAATGCCACAAACACCTGGTCAGACCTCCGGAAGTTCTTTGTCCTATCTAAGTAGAAACACAGTTGTCTATTGTCTATGCACATCTAGTGTATGCAAGAGATATTCCCACTTGTTAGAAAAATTTGGGAAGAAGCCTGGCAATTGGATTGACTGATTCAGATTCACTTCTGTGGCAACTTTAGGCATGAATGACAGGTTAGTTCGAACAGCCACCCTATCTTTATGAAAAACCATGAAAGGCAGTTTAATAGAAAGAGCCTGCAAATCCAAAACCCTTTTAGCTGAGGTTATGGCTACTAGAAAAGCAGTCTTCCATGACAATAATTTCATATCACATGTGGCAGCAGGCTCAAATAGACTGAGAGAGAGACTGCAGCAAAAGGGAAAGATCTCAAGGTGGAGAAAGATCCTTGACAGGGGATCATAGCAGAAAAACTCATTTTAAAAATACTTTACACAGACAAGAGGAGAAGGCAGGTTCCTCACAAACATAGAAGTTGGAAATAGCTGCCAACTGCACTTTGATAGTCAAAAAGCTAGCTCTGTCTTGAAAAAGAAAAGACAAGAAGAGCAAGGTATCTGAAATGGAAGCCGAAGCAGGACTGAGAATGCTCTGTTTAGTCCAAAGAGAAAACCGTTTCCACTTACTGGCATAAATCTTTCTAGTGGAAGCCTTCTGACAGGTCAGGATAATGTTCTTAATGGGAGAAGGTAGCCTGGGCTGATTCAAGATTACTGGAAGTAGACAAACCATGCCATGAGACGAAGCGTTTGTAGGCTGGGAAATGGCAGATGAGAGGGATGGGAAATTAGATCCGGAATGGGATCTAGTACCCAAGGGGGGTTCTTCAAGTGAGACCAAAGCAGGGGAAACCACACCTGCAAAGGCCAAAAGGGGACTATGAGGATCAAAGTATCCTTCAGGTGATGGGCTTGCTGTAATACTCTGGGAATGAGAGGCAAGGGAGGACATGCATAAAGGAGACCGGAGGGCCAATCGCGGACTACAGCATCCCTGGGAGGACATCCTGATTGAGGGAATGAGGGCAGAATACCGGCTGTATTTGTGGTTGAGAGGAATGCAAAGAGATCGCAGCTCAGCTGACCCCAGCAAAGGAAGATTGCTTTCGCCACTGAAGGATTCAAGGACCACTATCGGGGGTCAGAATAGCCCTGCTGAGTCTATCTGCCAGCAAGTTGGACACTCCAGGAATATTTGTTGCAATGAGAAAGAGCTGCAAGGACATCACCCATTCCCACACCCTCATGTCCTCATGACAAAGCAGATACGAATGTGTGCACCCACCAGAGAGGAAGGCAGTCCTGGAAGGCCTGGAACGTGAGGAGACCTGCCCTCATCTGGAGAAAATGCACCCCCCCAACAGGTAAGTGTCCATGGGCACTGGGGGGAGGAAGAGAGAATGGTCTGCCTGCTAGGAGGTCAGGAGACTGGTTCCACCAAGGGAGATGACACCTGCACACTGGAGTGAGTTGGAATTGAGATGTCATAGGATGACCCAGGGAAGACCACTGAACCGCTAGAGTCCACTGCAGAACCCTCATGTAAAACCTGGCTAAAAGCACAAGATAGAGCGCTGCTGCCATGGACCTTAAGGCCTGCGAACAAGGTGGACCTGAGGATGTTACAGATTGAGGAGACATTGAACTTGAGATCTGATGAGTTGTAACTGGAGGAGTGGGAAAGCTGAAATCTCTGACACAGTGTCTAATTGAATCCCGATGAATAACAGATTTTGGGATGGAAGGAGGTTGGATTTGGGGAGATTCACTGTAATGTCTAATTGGTTGAATAGCTGGAGTACATACTGAGAGGCAGTGACCAGAAGCTGCTATATGGCAGTTGTAAGGAGCCAATTGTCAAGGTACGGAAACACCTGGAATCCTTGCAGTCTCAGGTGAGCTGCAACCGCTGCCATGCACTTAGTGAACACCTGGGGGGGCTTTGATGAGACCAAAGGCCATGGTCCTGAACTGGTAATGATTGGCCCCTACTCGAAAGCAGAGATGTCTCTTGGGGCGTCTGTCTATTTTTATATGACAGTATGCATTCTAGAGATCTACGGAGCACATCCAATCATCCTTGTGCAACAGAGGCATGATGGACTAGACAGGAACCATCCGAGACTTGGACTTCTTGACAGATAGATTGAGAATGCTGAGGTCCAGGATTGGATGTAGGTCCCCTGTCTTCTTTGGCACCAAAAAGAAGTGAGAGTAAGTTCCGGATTCTCATTGTCCTGGGGGAGTACTTGGATGGCTCTCTTTCAAAGAAGCTTGAGGACTTCTTCCTGAGCTAGCTTCCTCTGACAGGGTGGTGCATCGGCTAGGTATCTCCTGACTAGAGAAGGCGACTGGGAAAAGGAAATAGAGTAATTCCTGGAAATAATGTTTAGCACCAAACACTCTTTTGTAATACTTGCCCAGGCCAAAGGGTGCAGAGACAAATGACCCTCACCACCTCCAGGGCAGGACAGTCGAGCAGTGCTTCAGGACTGCTACTGGAGCATCTCACAGAAGGGTACCCTGGAGCCCTGATTTTGCGGACCTCTTCTGCCCCTGCAGTGGCATCTGCTGTTGAACCCTCTCCCCAGACCTCTGGAGGAGGATTCATTTGGCGCATCCTGGAAGGCAGACTGCAAGTTGTGAAACCACATTTTTCTGGCCCCTTGCTGCATCTTGAAAAAGGAGTGCTGAAGGGGTGGAAAACCTGATTCCCATAGCTGACAGGGTCTTGCTTCCTGCTCACTGCAGGAGAGAGTCTCCATGACCAAATGGCCAAACAGGGTGGAACCATCGACGGTCTGAAAAGACAGGTCCAGAACCCCCACCTAAGGACTGCGGACAACTGCCCAGGAAGAGGCCGAGCAGAAGTAGTCAGGGACTCAGGTGGGGGCAGGGGCAGAAATCCTTGTCTCCCTTCATGTGAGATCCAGGGCCAGAAAGTCCAAAACCAACCTGGTCGGACGAGGAGAAGCCAAAGAGAGGGTAGGAGATGGGCCCCTAGCTGGATGGGCAGGGGAAGACAGCACAATCTGAGCCTTGACAAAGGACCTCATCATCCTGTCCATATCGGAAGGGAGTGGACTCCTGGAGGACCTAGAGGAGGCAGATGACCTAGCCGAGGATGGGTGCCTAAATCCCGTGGACCTTCCCTCTAAAGAATGAGATCTGTGTTTGAAGGCAGAAGGGGGTCACCCCAAACCAGAACTTGAGGGGGATTCCTCAATAACAATGGTGGAATCAGACACTGATCCTGGATCTGACCTCCTCAGATATGAAGACAAGCGCTTGCATCCCACATGCCTCGGATTTGAGGAAGCCGGATCCATGGCTGGTCCTGGTCCAACTGGATCCAAAGACCTCGAAGCAGAGACCCTGGATCTGGGAGTGGACTACCACGGCCTTGGATCCGATGGCCTCAGAGTGGAAGCCCCGGATCCGAGAGGTTCACAGATCTTAGGATCTGAGGCACTTGGATCCAACAGCCTCACCTTTTTGGAGGAGGAATACCCCGGAGGCAGGGGGGGGGTCCAAACTTGGCAAGGGACTGAGCCAAGGGAACCCCTTGAGCCAATCCTTTCAAAATGAGCTTGTTTCAGAGCTCAACCAAAGCCCTGGGGTAGAATGTGGCAAAAAATGTTGCATTCAACCTCCAGGTGGTGGGCGCCCAAACAATAAAAGCATTCCTTCTGTGAACTGGAAACAGGCATGTTCCGAACGCACAAGGAGCAAAGTTTAAAATTGACAGGCTTGTCGGACATAATGGAAATAAGAGCCTAAGCCAAAAGGGACGAGATAACTCTAAACCAAGAAACAAGCAGAGGTTGGTACCAGAAAAAAACAGCCAAACAACTGCTTACAGAAAAAAAATATAAGAATTGTAAAACTATAAAAGCTATTCCCCTATTCCCAAAAAACTAAAGTACAACTATCAGAAAGCTAACCTAAGCAGTAATGGAAAAAAGGGCGCCAAAACAGAACTACCCAACAAAGTTATAAAACAGGTGGGGGAGGCTAACTACGGATACTAAAGAGAACTCTAAGCACTACCAAACAACTCTCCTAAGAAATTATCAAAAGGGAGAAAAAAAAGACAAGAAAAATAATCTACCTATCCCACTGCGAGCTGAGCCAAGAAACACTGTAAACAAGATCTGAGAGGTTAGACGGCAGTAAGGCATCATGGAAGTGGGAGGAGCTCGAGTCTAGAAGCTGTCTGTAAAGTGCCAGCTCAGATCCATTGTCAGATTCAAGACCCAAGAGTGAGTAATAGTGACATACATAACATCACATCAAATTTATAAGGTAATCACAACGGCAAATGCACAGGGACAATACAGCATTTTAAAAGTAAAAGCACATCAAAAACCCACCTCAGACACATACAGGTTAAATGAAAAGGCAGATATGCTCGCTAAGCAAGAAACACAGGTGGGATGGGACATTTACGAAAACAAAGAAGGCAATGTTGACTCCACAGAAATGATGAAGGAAGAAGATAAAAGGAAAAAAATAAATGAAGCCCTATCTGTAAAAATGATTTAGTAAAAAATACAAAGAGATCAGGGACTGGAGGAGGAAACAGATCAGTGCGAAATGGAGGGAGTACCTCCAAATGAGTTCTGGGTGTACAGAACACAAAGGGCTTGCAGCTTTCCTATGTACTTTTTCAGTTAGCACGACAGTAAAACTAAATCATCAGGTGTTAGGAGACATCAGTACAGATAAACTGTGGAAGGTGATAAAGGAAAAATATTGGAATCCAAATTTAAAAAAGATATGCAAGCTAGTATCAGACGAATGTTTAATCTGTTTTACAGGTTAATGCTAAAAGTTAAAAAAAAAAGTTACATAGGGTGCAACCAGCTGATGGACCCAGGTATGCAGTTCAAGCTGACTATGCTGGACCATTACTTCTGGCAAAAGCGGGGGGGGTACAGGTATCTACTGGCAGTAGTGGATTTATTTTCAACATGGGTAGAAGCAATTTCTACCAAGACCATGACTGCAAAAGCCACAGCGGAAGCCTTATGGAAAAACATTTTCTGTCACTGGGGATGGCCTAGGGTCGTAGAGTCTGACAAAAGGCAACAGTTTGTCAGTCAGCTTTATCAAGCAAATGTGTAATTTGCTAGAAATACAGCAGAGATTTCATATGTCATATCATCTGCAGTCTAATGGCACTGTAGAAAGAATGAACAGAACTCTTAGGGAAAGATTTTAAAAAGGCATGTCTAGAAAAGGGAGATTCATGGGTACAACATCTCCCAGGCATTTTAATGGGCATCAGGGCAATACCTAATAATAAAACAGGAATATCACCCTTCAAAGTAATGACAGGAAAGAAAATGCCTACACAACTGCCATTTGATCCAGACATACCAAATGATAGGCCGATGTCAGAAAGGCATAAGTTAGAGAACATGCTTTCCATTTATGAAAAAAGGTTCCAATTTTACCACCAGAAGCAAACCTTCCCTGTGGAACAAACGTTTGTGTAAAAACATTCCAGACAGAAGGTCCATGCAATAGCAACTGCCAGGGACCTAAGTAATGGAGCAAACAGGACCCTGAGTATATAAAATCAAGAGTGGTAAGAGAAACAAGACAATGTTTGTTCATAGAGATCAACTGAGGGTTGTAAAACAAAAAGACAACAAACAGTTGACAACCTTAAAACATCGTAATGTTATTTTTTTTTTTATTTTTTTTTTTAACAGATTTTTCAGTTGAAATTAGCAACAATAAAACAAATGGAGTATATATTTTTGGAATACCGAAATATAATCGGTTGCAGACTAACTAACCAAATATTAACCAAAATGCTGGTAAATGTAACGTAAATAATTCTTGCTTTAAATGTAAAATTTGTAAGTTAATAATGAGACCAATATGTTTATTTCTTGCGATTTTTCTGTTGTATTGGTTTATGCCAACCACACATCACTCCTATAAAAGAGAAAATAAGGATATATGGAAAAATGAACAGGACTGGTTACCATCTTTTAATACACTCCTGGCAAGACAATGTTGGTATGCATGAGACATAAGTGTCTCTAATTGTTGGGTATGTAGTTTAATACCCAAAATAGCAGGGGTAATGCCTTTAATACCAGTTCCATCAAATACAACTGACAGTTAGCGAGTATTAATAAATGAAACAGGAGATCAAATAGTCAATGTGCAATTACATAAAGCAAGGGCACAACTATCAGCCTTGGTTTAGGGGGTTCAATGTTTGACAGATTGGCATGATACAAGTAGGAAACCGTAACTGCACTACTTTAAGAGCTACATTTGCAAAACTCAATGAAAAAATATCAGAGTTTGGTGTTTTACATACCAATTTTCCCATTCTCAGACCATCAAAACACAAATTAAAGGTCATACTGCTAAACGCTTGGAGTCTAAATGTGAAACTGCACTCATTGCAAGCATTCTTAACCCTGGAAGATGCTGATATTTGTGCAGTCACAGAAACCTAGTTCAAAGCCGAGGAGAGCACTGCAGCCATATCACATTATTCATCCTATCATACATTCAGAACCCAAATCATGGGTAGCAAAACAAAAGGAGGTGAAGTTGCAATATATATTAAAGACGTACACCTCTAGGCTGGTCAAACAGTATAATGCACAGGAGACACTCCAGGTGCAGTTAACCACATAAGACCCCTATTCAAATCATAGCTAGCTAGAGGCCCCGACTTTGACTCAAGATGCCCACTCCACCTATATGGACCTCTTTGTATCTATCAAGATTCAACCCTTTACCCTAATCCTGGGCAACTTTAATTATCTAACCAGAGACTGGAAGAACTACTGCCAAAGCACAAATGCCCTGAGATTCCTTGATTTTGTCAATGCAAATGCTTTGGACCAGCTGGTTGACACCCCCACAAGAAGTGATAATATCTTGGACTTGATACTAACCAACATGAGTAACCAGTGCAGCATCCCTACACAGTCACCCTCCCTGGTAAGATCCGACCACAAAGTGGTCACTTTTGAAGTTACCACCTCCCCCGACCCACCCCCAGCTAGGGTCAAACAAAAAAACTTCTCCAATGTTGATTACAAACTCCTGAGTGAAGGTAAAAACAAATTTCTCACCCTCCTCCCCCTCCACAGGAACTGGCACATATGTCCAAACCTACACCAAAGTACTAAACGAGCATTTATATAGCTGCATGGAATCAGGAATATCTGACAGTATGAAATCCTCCTCCTCAAGGAATAGTAAACCTGTCTGGTGGGCATCTGCAATAAATAAACTCTATAATAAAAGGAAAAATTGCTGTCCAGGATCAAGAAGGAGCAGGTAGCCTAATTGGAAGCAATCTCTCCTTAGCCTGAACAAGCAAATAAGAGCACTTGTGAAATCCTCCAAAGCAAACTTCGAGTCCAAAGTGGCCACATCTACTAAAGACAGTCATAAGGCCTTCTTCACATATGTCCGCAATCTAAAAGGAAGCACTCCGATCTGGTGGTCAAGGACACCACAGACACAAATTCAATAGATATAGCCACCCTGTTGACAGACAGATTCAGTGAAAACTTCACCCCTCTTGTCCCCCCATCAGTAAATCAGGACATCCCTAGCACCTGCACCCCTCCCCTTATTTCTAGGGAGCAAGTCTTCACTGCCCTCTCAAAGGCAAAAAATACTTCCATGGGACCCAATAACATCCCAGGCTGCATCCTACATGAACTCAGGAAGGAACTTGCAGCACCATTAGGCACCTTATTCAACTAAAGCTTGAGTACCTACCGCCTTCTTCCCAGCCAATTGCAGCACAGCCACCATCATCCCTCTGCAGAAAGGTGGAGCGCCCACTGATCAAAGAAATTACAGACCCATCAGCCTAACTAGCCTGATCTGCAAGGCCATGCAACGGATTATCATGGACCTCATTAAGAAGGACACTAGCAACCTCCAAACACTCAATACCACACAGTTTGGTTTCATCAAGGGGAGAGCATGCCTGTTAAATTTGGTCGACTTCTTTGAGACAGTCACCAAAGCCTTGGACGAGGGGAAGACTGTGCATACCGCCTACCTTGACCTGGCCAAAGCCTTCAATACTATTCCCCACTCTGGTATAATAAAAAACTCTCTCAACTAGGCATCAATCCGTATGTTACCAGATGGGTAGCAAACTGGCTGACTGACACTGCCCACCTAGTCAAAACAGGGGAAGCCACCTCAAGTGGTAGACCTGTAATGAGTGGTGTACCCCAGGGATTGGGATTGGGGCCTCAGTTTGGGGTATACTTTTCTGAGGTCCAGGCCAAAACAACTAGGCTATAGCTGACCAAGCTTACAGATGACTGCAAGCTGGGCGCCGTCATCAATTCCCTTGGTGATGTGTACATCCTTCAAGAGGGTCTCACACAAAGAAATGGCTGGTGCCAGAAACATCGCCTCAAACTGAATGCCAAAAAATGCATCACCACCCATTTGGGGAGAGTAATGTCCCCACAAAATATCACATTAATAACAAGGTCCTAAGCACACAATTGGTCATGAGGGACTTGGGCACCCAGGTTGATAGCAAACTGACTTTTGACCACCATGTTGCCTCCGTTGTATGGAAAGCTTTCTACATGGCCCACCTCATTAGTAAGGGTATCTCATTCAGGGACAAGGTCATAACATCCCTATATTCTCCCTTATAAGACCCATTATTGAGTACAATGCCCCTTTCAGCATGTACCTCACAAAGCACATGCAGCAGCTGGACAGACCACAGATTTTCTACACCAAGAGAATCCATGGCCTCAAGCATCTACCCTACAAAGATAGGCTAAAAGTCCTGTTCCTCTACTCAGTCTCACAGAGATGCCTCAGAGGTGACCCCTGTCTGACATACAAAGCAATCTCAGATCCCGCCTTGATGGGACTGCTGCATATCTGCAAGTCAAGCTCCACCTGAGTAACCCACACCCATGACCTCAACCTGGTCTGTGACATCAACAGGACTTGTTAGCAGGACAGATTTGTGTCCCAGAGACTCCCCCTTCTGTGGAATAGACTCCCTATTCACATCAAGCACAGTACCTCATTAACCCTTTTTAAGTGCAACCTGGATAACTGGATGGGGAACAGAAAATACACCCCTGGGATTCCAACTGTGTCCCTGCTGAATAGGGCCATTTGGTGCTGACTTCTTAGAACATGGGCTAAATTCTTGGCTAGGCTTGTAAAGGCCTCAGGGCCAATAGCCTAGTAACTTCTTATGATCCTATGATAAAGGTCAGCTGTTATTAAGTCAAATACAGGTAATAAACTTCTCAAGACAAGACAAAAATGAGTGCAAAAATAATGTAACATGTTCAAAAAATAAAACATCTGTAAACTTTATGGTTGTACACTATGAAACACCTACTATGGGCACGGCAAATGGTAGCATAGTAAACAGCAATGTTGTTTTGGCAGATGGATTATACTACATCTGTGGCAAAAATGCCTACAAATGGTTGCTGCAAGGATGGAGTGAAACTTGCTACATAGGATTAGTAATACTGGCAATGCATCATGTAAAAGAACTACCAAAAGGAAATATTAGAAACGCTCGAAAAAGGAGGGAGGCACAAGATTTAATAAATAAACCGGTAGAAGAGTTAGATGAGTCATGGATCTATCATCAAAACCTTGATTATCTAAAACTAAAAAAAATATGGATTTAGGAAATGATGTAATTTCAGAAGCAGGTATATTCCCACGCTATGGAGCAGCCAAAGTAATTTGGGAGTTAAGAAAGTTATCCAAACTAGATGAAGTATTGGCAGATGCCACCTTCAGTGTAATTTCTGACATTACTGTTGAAATGACAGACATAAAGAACTATGGTTCTACAAAACAGAATGGCCTTAGATTATATACTGGCTTCCCAATGTGGTACCTGTGTTTTAATAGGAGCAGAATGCTGTACATTTATCCCAGATAAAAAGAATCCCTTAAAACACACCTAGAAGTTATTTCATAGCTCTCTCAGCACAGCAGGAAAACCTGGAATACTGACTGAAGTGACTGGATAAGTAGTCTATTCACAGGGTGGACAAGAAAAATCATCTTTCTAATTGCTGCCGTTGTTATCATTATGCTTGGTTGCATGTTACTTATATGTATTAAATTTTGCTTAACAAAGCTTGCTGACTTGGCTGCAGAGTCAGTAAATGTTATTATCACAGAACAAGTAGAACAAGAATGTTTCTTAATTGATGCATAAAATCATGCAATATGTTTTAAAACTTCCCTAATTAATACAAACAAAGAGAACTGTTAGAATATGTTTAAGGGTTAATCAAGTTATAACTAAAAAGTTTGCATAAATGTAGGAATACAGCTTAGCAATGTAAAATTGGCATCCATACTATGTGATGAAACCCTAGATAAGTGATGCTTTGAAAAACAATGAACATCTGTTAATGGACATGCTTCCTCACAGATGCCTCCTTATAGAATCACCAAAAACCACCAGAAGGTAAACAGGATCTAAAGTGTGTGACAAGAACTGTATAAAAGGACTGTAAACTGAATATTGTTTTTGGGCAATTGTAGGACTTATACAGTAAAAGCTATAACCGTAACATGTGGTATGTGCAGTTTGTTTTATCAGTAACTGCTCTTAAGATTAAAAATTAAAATAAATCCATTTAAATTTATCAGTAGGGTCTAAGACTGAGCCACTTGCCAAGTACGTGGACTTGAAACAAATGTTTTTAGAAGAAGAAGCACCTTTTGAAAGATTCATGCCACTTCTTTGATTGTTTGGCTAACACCGAATTTTTACCTGAGGGTCTTTTTGTTACCAGTGGCATTAAAGACCTTTTCTCTGTCATTCTTCATGACCAATGACTTGAATAGCTCCTTGAAGCAATGGTCAAAAATACTGAATTAAGCAGATCAGACACCAGTCTTGAGTACTAATGCATGGAGACAGTACTCACAAATAATTTGTCCATTTCGAGGGAAATTACTACAAACAACACAAGAGTGCAGCAATGGAGGCAGCCTCAGCCCCCATTTTTGCAAATATGGTGTTGTGGATTTGGGAGATAAACAGTGTTCAACTCTCTTTCTTTTGGTATGGTCAAGAGCTATACGAGGTATTTGGATGACATTTTTATCCTGTGGAAAGGTAGTCTGCGTGACTTGGAACCCTTTATTGACTTTCTCAACCAGTCGACCAATTTCCTACAGTTCCTCTATCAGGCTAATATGGACTCTATCAACTTTCTGAGTGTCACTATTAGTAAGAATGTTGAAGCTGGTAGATACGAATCAAACATCTACAGGAAAGAAACTTTTTTAAACTTCTACCTCCATTTTGACAGCCAGCATCCCCCTGTGGCAGAAGAGGAACCTGGTTAAAGGACAATTTATCAGGTTAAGTAGACTGGTGTCAGACGATCACACTTTCCAAAAAGAGGGTGCCAAACTGAGTGGTCTGTTCAAGGACTGGGAGTACTCAACTGGGATATTGGACGAGCTACTCACATGGGTATGTGAGAAAAGGAAAATTTACTATGGGGCCCTTTTACAGAATCCTCATTCATTACAGCATAATGTTTCAAAGGATAAGGATGTCAATTTATCATAAACTTTTGTAATCCAATTTAGTAGGGATATCTATCCCCTCAAGAAAGTAATTAATAGCCATTGGAATACACTCTTTGGCACCTTTGGGTTGATCAACCAGTTGGGCCATCAACCCAGACTTGTCTACAAGAAAAGTAAGAATTTAAAACGTCCTTCTGAAAATAGCAGTCATATCATATTGTGATTAGGAATGTAGGGATGAAACATTACAGGGCTTGTACACAATGCAGGTACATTTTACAATCTACACATTTTTCTGTAACAGGCTATCCAAAATTGATAACAGTGTATGGAAATTAAAACTATGAAACAAAAGGGATAGTCTATATAGCCTTTTGCTCATACTGCCCTGCATTCTATGTGGGCAAAGCCACTGGACTTCTTAGAACCAGAATTTATTAGCATGTATATGCAATTAAAACAGCCCACAATGCTAATGCCTTTTTTTTATTTCTCCAAATCTTTTGGGTTCCTAATACTATGATGGGAATGGACCCCATTCCTAAGTCAAAGTACAATTAAAGTTCATGAAATTTGTATTGTTTCAATCTTTGAAGTCAACTAAAAGTGCTCTTCGCAACACCCACAACGTGCCCAGTAATGACTCCTCCTGCAATTCATACAGGGTTACATGGACTGGTAACATATCTAAATTCAAATGTAGATTTTTTTTTATAAGACCCACTGCTACATTGCTTCTATTACTATTGGAATTGTCTAGGTATCTTTCTTCCACATTGCTCTCAAGTTTCTGGCTGCAGATCCTGATATTTTACGACTTTGTCTCCCTCTGTACATAAGACACTGTAGTCACTGGGTGTAGAGATTTCAATGATCAATGCTACTTTTCTTGGCCCACTATATCCAGTTTTCTAGCATCTATCTTTTGAACTGTTGGTAATGGGTGATCCCATGTGATATAAACCATAATTTTCTATGATGCTTTGTGGCTTATGTTTCTAGTGTTTTTCAGCCACTTCAATACCATAATGTTTGCACAATTCCCAGTGCAGCAGTCTTGCCACATTATTAAGCCTTTCAGGATACGGTCCTTCTGCCATTAGTATGTCACAACCAGCAATAAGGTGAGCGACTGTTTCCAATTCGGTTTTACAAAACCTACATTTGTCTGTTTCTCCCATATGTTCAATGGACTTTGTAAACCAGCATGTATGTAAGCTCACTATCTTGGGCTGCCAATATTAACCTTTCATCGCTTGGTTTAAATTTGCCTCTCCTTAACCATCCCTGCATTTGTTCCTGATCAACATGAGGTTCTTCCAGAAGTTTTCTATACTTGCAACTATATTTTTGCTTTTTCCACATTTCTTTCTTCTCATCTGGTCCTTCACCTTATTTCGTTTTTTGGCACATTCAGTTGCTGCCTGATTTTTATCTACTTATGGTTTTACTTCCATTCCTGATTGACCCCGATATGTTTCTGCTAAATTAAGCAGAGAAGTCATCTTAGATTTATTCTCCTCATGTTTCAAAACATTCACTACATTTGGGTCTTGTGAGGTCAGCAGATATGTGTGGAGTCCCACAATTGCAGATCTATACATGTAATCAATTTCAAGGAGGCCCATATCTCATTCGGAACAGGGACTATATAATCTTGGTGATTTTTATAAATCATTTGGTAAGCATGAAGCATCCTTCTTGTTTTCCTTTCTAATCTATCCAACATGTTTTTGGGCCAGTCAATCACTCCAAAACTATAAGTTAGGACAGTAAGAGCAAATTGGTTTATAGCTTGGATTTTGCTCCTAGATGTCAATGCTGTTTTCAAAATTAATTTAAGTCTTCTAAAGTATTCCTTACTAAGTTTTATTCACATTTGTTCATGTTTTATTGTTGATACTTAATCAGTTCTCAAATATTTATACACTCCCTCTTGCTCAAGTTCCTTTATATCATATTCTTGTCCCAAACTGATGCTTTCCTACTATAAAGGGTACTTCTGCACACTTATCAAGACCAAACAACATTCTTATATTATCTGAAAAAATTGACAACCTGCAGCTGTGCTTTCAATTCTTCATCTGATGACCTATACAATTTTAAATCATTGACAAAGAGAAGATGAGATGTCTTTACACTTTGTTGTTTTCTAGCAGCCAAATTGTAGCCATGGCCTAAGCTGTTAAGTAAACAGCTTAATGGGTCAATGGCAAGGCAGAATAACAATGGTGACAGAGTCACTCTGGAATATCCCCTTTAATTTTTATCCCTGGGATAATAATCTGTCCTTTATCATGGCTTAATTGCAATGTGGTCTGCCACTGTTTCATGGTCACTGTAATGTAGTTGATCACTGTAGGGTATATCTTATATATTTTGAAGCACTCTTTTTATCCATGAATGTGGGATACTACCAAATGCTTTTTTACAGTCAATCCATGCCATACTTAAATTCTTCCTCTTTTTATAGTTCTCCAGTACGACTTTAACAACAAATGATCCTTTGTTCCATATGACTTTCTTTTATTGCCCTTCTGTTCTACTGCCATAATTGAGTTTTCTTCTAAATGACAAACTCTGTCAGCATCAATTCCCATGTGCAGTTTATATGTCATCGGAAGGCAAGTTACAGATCTATAATTTTTAGGGTAGCTTGCAGGTTCACTCAAGTGGGAGCATTGCTCTGTATAAGCATTCCACTATCTGTATTTTAGAAAGTTTGTTCTTACTATTTTTAGGGGAGTGGACTGGGAGCTCTTACTGGAACAACCCCTATTCCCAGTTTTCACATGGGGTTGAGGTGTCACTTCAACAGTGACAATCATCTAGAGCCAAGGTTCACACAATTGGGTGGTTAGCTCTGTTGCGGCTGTCCTTTCATACCACTTGCTCTTTTGAATGTACTCTCATCTATGCCCAATTTAGAATATCCAATCTACCTACTCCATGTCTTTGAAATGTGGGAGGAAACTGGAGTGCTGAGAATACCCATGCAAACACAGGGAGGACATACAGACTCTGCATAGAACGCAGCTCAGTTGAGAATCAAACCAGAGAACCTCTTGCTGTGAGATGAAAACGCTATCCAGTGTGCCACCCGTCTGCAGACTGATAATCTAGTATTTATATATGAACCTATGAACTGACAGGGGGGGTTGGAGGTTGGTGACTGGCGTAATGTTAAAGTGTTTACCTCACAGACACACAGTACTGGGTTTAATTTTCACCTTTGAATGGGAAACTGACTAGGCTTAAAATGTCCTGCCAAGACAGTTAACATAGTACTGAGCTATAAACAGGTGGCACAACTTTCCATTCAGGCAATGTTGCAAGGGAAATGGGTACTTTTGTTGATAATTCCTCATCATTTGACTATCACATCTCTGCAGTAGATCAGAAAACCTATCTTTCAAAGACATCTTCACCATATCCAAAGAAATCTTAATTCCCATTTATTCACATCTCATTAAACCTATCATTGAATGCAATGCATCTTTTGGAATGTATTTGTCTCAACATTTCTATCAACTTGAAAGACCTCAGAGATTCATAACTGAAAATAACAGTGGTGTCAAAAATCTTAGTTATCAGGATATACTAGTATCCCTCTCTCTTCACTCTGTCTCTTACAGACTTCTCTGTGGAAAGCAGATCCAACCAGCTTTGACCTTCAATTCCTTCACAGAACAAATGGCATCTCAAATACCCAATTAAAAGAACTAAGCCTTCATCAACAGGTAAAGAAGACATGTGTGTAAGAGATTCATAGCCAATGTACACCTCACCTCTGGACCTAACTTCCACTACATGTGAAAGAGTAGCATCTTTGCCACCTTCACAGTAAACCCAGACAACTGGATGGGCAGTCTCAAATTCTCCCTTGGTTTATCACGTCTTGCCCTCCATGAGGCTGTAGAGGACTGCTCCTCTAAGGGTAGACACCCCTATCCTCTCTGTTCCAGCTCCAACAAGCACTGTCATTCTTCTTAAACATATGTGTTACGGATCCGACCTTGGATCCAACTTTGCCACATTCCACAGACTTCTGGATCCAACTCTTGAGCTTCTCTCTCTACCCATAATGCCCTTGTCTGCCCACAATACCTCAGATTGCATTTGCTGCTAAAATATCTTAGAATATACAAAGGGAAAGAGCACAGTAACAGAACCAGGGCTCAAACCTGGAACAATAGGTTCCAGAAAGTCCATCAGATCAGTCCAGAAGATGACAGAAATGGGGAAGGTGATCAGGGAGATAATTTAGAATGAAAATGGACAACACAGATGCATCTTTATGGTGAGTACATGACTTTAATATCTGATTTTGTCCTTTTCATTCTTTCTCACTGTATGGGACAGATTCTCCAGCTACATGAATCTTGGGTGGCCCACACTGAAGAATACTCCAGAGAACTGCTGAACCAAAAGCAGCTGTGCTTCTGGAAATTGTCTAATTTGTAATGAGTAATAAAGGTATGACCAGGTGGCTGCTGCAGAATCATCATCAATGAAAGTTCTAGACCACAATGTGGATGAGGTGGCCGTGGATCAAGTTGAACGAGCCTTAGATAGTTTTGGTAGGGAAAGATCTTGCTGGGAATATATCAAGGAAATACAATTAGTTATCCATTGAGCAGGTACCTTTAGAAATTGGAGATCCCAGCCTGCTTGGTGAAAAAAGGACAAACTAGTCAATTTTCCTGAAATCTTTTGTCCTATGTGAATAGAAACATAGTTGTATATTTATATCAAAAAGATGCATCATGTATTCTTCCTTATTCAAAAATTTAGAAAAGAAGACTGGTAAATGAATGGTTTGATTTTTGTTTGATTTAGAGGCTACTTTTGGTAGGAAGGAAGGATTGGTTTGTTTGTGAAAAATAATGTAAGGGGATTTGGATGAAAGATCCTGAAGTTTGGACATCCTTTTTGCAAATGTAATAGCAACTAAAAAGGCTGCTTTCCAAGACAGACATTTTAAATCAGCTTTTGCTGAAGGTTCAAAGGGTTGTTGAGTCAACCCTTGAAAACCTACTGTTAAATCCTAAGGAGTTGACAGATCTTTCCATGGAGATCCAAGCAAGAAGGTGCCCTTTATGAAAGCCTTGCATAACTTGGAAGCAGCCAAGCAAGCAGCAAGGTCTCCTGAGTGAAAATTTGATATGGCTGCCAAATGTAATTTGACTGTGGAAAAACTAGTACCTTCCATAAAAAGAGAAGCTAAAAACTCCAGCACTGAAGAAATAGGGGCAGTAAAAGGATCAATGTCATTTTTCATGGCAAAAACTGAGAAGCTTTTCCATTTACTCCTGTAAATCCTCTTAGTGGAATCTTTCTGGGAGGACAAAAGTATATGATGGAACTGGGGAAGAAAGCCTGGACTGTCTAGCTATTAATAGAACTGAAGAAACCATGAGGTTAGTTTGAGGCCTGGGATACTGGAATGCTTTATCCCCAAGGGATATGACAGAAGGTCTGGACTGGGGTTCAGTATTCAAGGAGGATAACAAGGATGACAACAAAGGAATGGAAATCACGAAGCAATAAAGATAACAGAGCTCTTCAACCTACTGCCTTTTTGTAAGAATTTTGGAATCAGAGGTACTGGGATAGGTTGGTCCCAATGACAGAAAATCTCTTCTGACACTAACTGATTGACAGCCCACTTCTGAGGAATCAAAATGGACCTGCTGAGTCTGTCCACTAGTAAGATGAATTTCCTCAGCATGTGTGTCGTCACTAGAAAGTGATTGGGGGAGATCGCCCACTGCCACACTCTCAACTTCTCTATGTAGAGGATAAGATTGTGTTCCCCTTGCTGGACATGTTGTTGGTTTGAACTGCAATAGTCCCCAGAGGGAGAGTATCTTGAAATGTCTTCAACACTAAAAGGACTGCTCTCATCTCCAGGATGCTGATGTGCAAACCGGTCTCCTGGAGGGACCACATTGTCTTGGACCTTCCTTCCCAAGAAATGCCCCACCTCACCCCAGTCGGGAGGCATCTGTGATCACCATGGCCACTGAGGAAGACAAAATGAAGGGACGATCTATGTAAACCTTGTCCAACTGGATCCACCAACAAAGATGGTTTCTGCATACTGGAGTAAGTTTGACTGAGAAGGACAGTGTGTGTTAAAGAAAACACCACTGAACTACAGTCCACTGTAGAACATGCATATAGTAATGTGCTAATGGAATTAAGACTATACAAACTGCCATGGAACCTACAGCCTGAAGTCTGGCTATAGGAGCAGGATGAAAACAAATTTGCTGAACATAGGATTTGACTATCAATACAATGAGGAGGCAGAGAAGCAGTCTGACTTATTGTGTTTAAGTGAGCACCAATGAATTCCAGGCTTTGCATGAGGTTTATATTTGGATTCGGAAATGTTGACTGTAACGCCTAGTGTTTGGCAAATTTGGAGCAAATAGTCCCTGGACTGTTCTAGAAGATGCCTGGTTGGGGTGGTGAGGAGTCAGTCATCTAAGTATGGAAACACGGAATCCCTGCAGTCTCAGGTGAGCTGCTACCACTACCTTACACTTGGTAAACACCCTGAGGGACTGTGGTGAGTCCAAATGGCAGGGGTCTGACCTGATACTGACTGGCTCTGAAGAGAAAGCGCAAGTATATTTGGGAGCATCTGTTTGTTTTGATGTGATAGTACTCATCCTGAAGATCGATTGAGCACATCCAATCATCCCTGTGTAAAAGTGGTAGAATGGACTGAACCATGACCATTCAGAACAAATTAGTCCCATGTCCCTTGTCATTATTGGCACTAAAAAGAACCTTGAGTAAGTTCTGAATCCTCTTTGGTCTGGTGGGACCTCCCGGATGACTCTTCTGTCCAGCATCTTTTGAATCTCTTGAGATGAAGCTTCTCTCTGTCTGGGTGGGACGTCAGGAAGCTTTCTTCTTTCGGATGTGGGTGTCTATGAAAATGGTATGAAATAACCTCTGGATATTATATTTAGCCCCCAAGAATCTTTTGTTATAGTAGCCCAGGCATCTGGGTGCAAGGACTAGTGTCCCCCTACTGCCTCCAGAGGCGAGCAGTTGGGCAGCCCTTCAGGAGAGCTGAAAGGGTCTATTTGGAAAGGAATTTCAGAAACCCTATTATTTTTGGGCCTCCTGTGCCACAAGGATGGTATCTTCCATTTGAACCCCCTCCTCTATGAAGTAGATGTCTCCATGTGAATCATGTAAAGATCCCTAGAATTTGCAGAACCACATTTTCTTACCTCCTCTAATTTCGTGAAAAGGATCGTTAAGGGGCAGAAAAGCAAATTTCTATAGCAGACAGGGTCTTCCCTTCCTGTTCACTGGGGGGGAAGTGTTTCTTTCACAGAAGGGCCAAAAAAAACGATGTTCCATCAAAAGGAACATTGATGAAAGAAGACATGAAAGGCTCCACAAAGTCGGACAACTGCATCCAGTCTTGTCTCTGTATGGCAAAGCCTGAGCCAGCTGCCCATGATGTACCCTCTGCAGCATGGGAAATCAACTTTATGAAAATACTGGAAATAGATAACAGAGTGGCCAGCTGCAAGGATCATTTATAGTCCTCTGCAGACATGAACTCAGAGGGATTTTTGAGAGCTCCCTGGTCAAATCTCACTGCAACCTTGTAAAGTGAACCAAATAATAGAGACCTCAAGGCAAAGGTAGCTAAAAGTATGTGTTTTCCAAACCTGTCCAATGCCCTAGACTCTCTGTTAGGGGGATGGACAGAGCAGCTCTGTTCTGCTAGTTCCTTTTTAGTGGCATCAGCCATAACCATTGCATCAACAGGAACTCCTTTGCTCCAATGAGATTTGTCTTTCGAAGGAACCAAAATCTTATCTGGATGATGTGGGATTGGTTCAGCAGAATCCAGTTCCTTCGAAGCCTAGTGACAGACTAGGTCAAAAAGCTCATCAAGTGGAGGAGTCATCCAAGATATAAGATGGGCCAGCCCCAAAGGCTTCTGGGGATATTGACTCCTAAGGGGAAGGATTATCTGAGGACCAACCACATTTCTACTTAAGGGCCTCCAAATGACATGTCATCATGTGGTTATCTGGGGGAGCCTTCCCCCTTGTCGAAGTCAGTATCATTTGTGAGAGATTCCAAGGAGGGAATATGTGTGTGCCTCCTTTTCTACATTGTTTTACAAGGAATCTCCTCAGAGGGACGCTATGGTGAGGTGTCTGAAGAAAGAGTCGTTCCTCTAAGGGAACTATCTGGATGCTAGCTGGTACTGAGTGTTCCTGTAAAGTAGGTCTGATGGGACTAGAGCTTGGAACCTTGGGAGGGAATGCAGGATCCAAAGATGTATGAGAGACTGGGTCTCTTGGATGAGGGAGCACCCTCTCCAATAACTCAAAGGCAGATGCACCAGGAGAAGCCATGGACAGTCGCACTGGAGCTAAGACTTCTAAAGCAGACAAGCCGCTACTTTCTCTGGATCCATGTCTCATGGAGGGATCTGAATCCCAGCTATCTAATGCCAAGGCTCCGAGGGGCAAGTATGGCTCTGACAGCACGGGACTACATCCCAGCCCTGCAGATCTGATGACGATGCTTCAGAACTGAGACTCATCTCAATCACAGGGATAAGAAGGAACAATCTCCCCCTCTCAATAACCACACTACCTTCTTGCAGTCACTTCAAGACTGCACTAAAAACTCACTTAAAAAGTCTCTGGTTATGCCCATGCACCAATCCCAACTAGTAACCCTCCTTTTACCTCCCCTTCCTCTTCCCCTCCCAGAGCCTACAGAGGACCAATCCCAACTAGTAACCCTCCTTTTACCCCCCCTTCCTCTCCCCTCCCCTAGCCACCCTGCCTCACACCAGCTGATCATTGCAGCCCTTCCTCTGTAGGCTCTGGCTCACCCTTTACCCTCCTCTTCCTTCCTCATTCAATCTCTCAGACCTGTTATAACATGCTTAACTACCTCACTATCTCAACTACAAATACATATCCAACTGACTTACACCTAGCTTCCTCTCAAAAAGGCATATCTCACTACCAAGTATACTACTCACTCGGTCTCCTTTCTTACTCCTCTAGCTTCCCCTTCCACCCCATTATCCCTCCTAGCTTACTCCACCTTCACATGATGCTTCTGCTTTACATCTGCTTGACTTTAGTGCAATATTTGTATATAGGATTTAGGTTTAGGACAGTATCCGTTTGAGCTTAGTACTATCTGTATATACATCCTACCTTTATTCCTAGCCTCTAGCTATATACTGGTATAGCTTTTCATTACTATGTTTCATATTGTATGCATAGCTAATGTTTGCTGCAGTATGTATTATTTGTCTATTGTATGTATTGTTCTTCATTTACTCTGCTGCTCATTTATTGTTCTGTGGAGCTTTTCTCCCCGAGCCTCCACTGAAAAAGGACACGTGTCTAGTCTGAATTTCCCGGTAAACAAATGTAAATAAATAAAATAGCAGCAGAACTACTTAAGGAAACCGAGTTGAACATGTAAGCTTCTTCTGCTCTGAGACAGTTTCACTTGGAACTCTTGGATCCAGAGGCTCCAAAACAGAGGGATGAATTGGAAAAGGCGAAACAACTATATGGCAGGTGGAAGGGAGGCTCACAGAACCGATGGGAGATGGAGACAGCATAACCCCCATCTGGATCTGGGCTCTGAGGAACTTAATCATCATATCCACTTCAGCTTCAGAGAGACACCTGGAGGACCGGATAGATGAAGTAACGGGCTGAGGTCTAAAATGTTTCCTTAGAGTTTGCATGGAGGAGGAGTGGAGCTGAAAAGAAACTGGATCAGTAACAAAACTCAGGTGAGCAAGCTCTAGCGGTTTCAGAAATTGCAGAAATCGGATCGGAAGGTTTAGCATCCATAGGTTGAGAAGAACTACTTGAAATAACTATCAGATCTGAGGTTTTTCCTCTTCGGATCCTATGAAGTAGGATCTGAAGATCTTCACATTTTTTGAGGAGGCTCCAAGGTCGATGGAGTCTTTAGAGACTTTGGAGGGTACCTTTTCCTATTCTCCAATGGAGTCTTAGAATGCTTTCTAGGAGTCTGAGCTCCAGAGGAGGAAGGAGGAGGCAGCAACAACCCTTTGAGAATTAAATTATTCCTCCTATCTGCAATAGCTTTTGAAATGAATGCAGCACAAATACTGTAGTTTGTTTTAGGGTGTGTTGCCCCTAAACAGTAAATGCACTCCCTGTGGACATCCATATTTGGGATTTTGTGCTCACAGGAAGTACATTTTTAAATCCTGTTGGCTCCTCAGCCATAGCTCTATGAGAAAGAAGGAAGGAAAACAACGATTTTTCTTTTTTTTTTTTTTCATTTAAGACAGGAAGAGACTACCAACAATGGTAGGGAAAACACCCTAACAATGGGGTAGGAATAAAGACAGAGAGTAAGGACATAAAGAAGAAAGTACCAATGATGGTACATAAAAACATTACCTAACAAATGTAGGAGCTATACAATTATGTTTAAAGTTATAAATACATTTTGAAAAAAAAAGGCACTCACAAAATTTCAAACTAGTTTTAAAAGATGCTCAGAGAGGATCCGAGTCCGAGTGAGATAGCGGCAAATGAAATCTGAGATATTGCGGGTGGACACAGGCAATATGAGTAGAGGGAGGAGTTCAAGAGTTGGATCTGACAGTCTGTGGTATGCGGCTGAATCAGATCCAAGGTCAGATCCGTAACCCAAATGTTAAGAATGACAAGGACAACATCAGGTCTAGAGGGTAATTAGTGAGATAGAGTTTAAAACAGGACAAAATGGGAAAGAAATTAAGAACACAAGGCAAGGAGCTGACAAGGGATGGCACAAAGGTGGTAAGATATGCATGAAAAGGAAGTCACAACTAGAGGAAGACCAGAAGTGGAGCAAAGCACTTCAGAAAGTCAATGAAGTTGTTGCAGATAGCAGTAGTTCATTTAGTGTACCTGGATGGGGCAAGACCTTTGACACAAGTTCCCATGTTGGAATTGTAAATATGTTTTAACAGCTGAAATGTAGACCCTTGTATTTTAGCATGAATAGCAATCTGGGTAACAGAGCCCACACAGTGGCATATTCCTGTATGTTTTTTCACCCTTTCCACTAATATCCAGGGTAATTCTGAAGACTCAGAATGACTCTCCTAAGATTATTGTGATGACTCCCTTCTGGCCCAGGCAACAGCTGTTCTTCCTTCTTTTGGAAATGGCAAGGGGAATTACTAAAAGCTTCCTCACAGAATGGACCAATTCACACATGGAAAGGGATGTTTGATACACAAAGTTGTTAAGTGAGATAGGGGAGAAATGGGTAGTGATGGTAGGGCAGAAAGGCATATCTCAGATGACGGGAGATTAAGCATACTAGTGACAGTGTTCAAGAAGAAAGGGGAAATTCACAATTGTGGGCAGTACAGAAGTATCACACTCATATCACACTTCATGAAAGTTCTGAAAAGGGTGGTCGATAAACAAATATACAGGGTAGTAGAAAGTAAGACAGGAGATGAGCAGTTTGGATTCAGATCAGGAAGCCACACAAGTGACCGAACATCTGCAGTATGACAAATATATGAGAAGAAGCTAGAGATAAAGAAACAGTCCAATTGGCAAGCACAGACTTGGAGAAAGCATACAAGGTCCCAAAAAGCTAGACAGTCCTGCAGTGATTTCAAGTCCCAGAAACATTGGTAGAATTAGTGTACAAGGACCTAATGATTCAAGCACAAACAGTGTTTGGTCTCACAGAGGGGGGATTCCCAGAGGGAGTGGGTGCGCATCAGAGTTCATCTCTGAGTCTACTCCTTTTCATACTGGTGATGGACTACATTAGCAAACTGGTGACAGATCAACAAAGTTGTTGCATTCAGATGATGTGGCATTACAGGCAGATTCTGAGCAAAAACTTCAGAAAAGGATAGGGGACTGGAATGCAAAACTGAAGACACATGGGATGAAACGGAGTATAGATAAGACCATTGTAATGGCAACAAATGGGGACATCAGAAGAAGCTGTGAATTGAGACAGAATGAAAACAGTGGAACATGTTAATAGCTTCAAGTGTCTTGCTAGGATGGTTGAGCAGAAGGTAAGTCTGAATGAAGAGGTCAGAGTAATGCCAAAGAAGCGAAGAGGTAAGATGCAAAAAACAGTGGTGTGACCACTACTACTGTATGGTACAGAAACCTGGGCAGAGCAGTTGAGGAATCTAGAGGTGATGGAGATGAAGCGCCTTAGGTGGTAGGGTGTACACTGTGGGACAGATGAAGAAATGAAGACATAAGAGCAGAAGCTAAAGTGGCTCCAACTGCAAAAAAGGTCAAAGAGAACAGATTAAGATGGTTTGGGCACATGTGTAGAAGAGCAAAAGACAATCTGGCGAAGATGATTTGGGACACACGGGAAGAAGACAAGAGGAAACAAGAGCATCCAACAAAGAGGTGGATGGATTGTGTGACAGAAGACCTGTGACAGTCAGGATGAGTGTTGAAAAAGGTAGGAGAATGACAGTGTATACAGGGAGATGACAGCAGTTGACATGATACCTCAACGCCATGAAGAAAATGGGAAAAGGGAGTTGATGATGATGATGGTGGAAATCAAGGGTGTAGGTGGGAAAGGCATAAAGGAAGAGATTTTTCCTTTCGAAGGAGAAGGTATCTGCTTTCCATTTCCCTGTCTGTTGAGTTCTTGAACAGAATTTGCTAAGCTGACTGTTTTCTTGAGAAGCAAAAAAAAAAAGTCGTGTCTTACCATAATGTTCCATCTGTGTTGTTGATCTTCATCCATTCATCACTGATGGGTTATCGCTTCCGTCCTCGGAACAGAGTTGGCCTTATACCAAGCTCTCGCTAGCCAAAAAGTCTCGAACTAAGCTTTTACCCACAACACCCTTCTCCCTGTTACCCCAGATCCAGTTTGCCCTAACTTAGTAAAGCAGAGGCGGTCTCTGAGCAGTAACCCTAATCCAGAAGATGGACCCAAAGTATCCCCCAGGAGCCTCTAGGAGGGGGAAGGAGGGTGGGACATGATGAATGGATGAAGATGAACAACACAGATGAAACATTATGGTAAGACATATCTTCTTTATCTGATGTTAATCTTCATTCCATTCATCACTGATGGGAGAGAGTCCTCAGCTATCTTGCATCACTTGGGCGCCCTTATGGAAGAATATTCCTGAGCACCACTGAGCCAAAAGAAGCTCTTCCCCTGGAGATCAGATCCAATTTGTAATGAGTGATAAATGCATGACGAGTAGCCCATGTAGCTGCTGCACAGATGTCGTCCATGGAAGCTCTAGAGTGGAATGCCACAGAAGTTGCCATTGATCTGGTGGAGTGAACAAAAAACAATATTAATATTATACACATAGGCAGAAAAACCAGAAGGAAAATACCAAAAATGGTACTAGAGGACTACCACAGCGGGTAGACAGAAGTGTGTGTACCAGCGATGGTACAAAGATTACCAACAGGTGGTTTGACAGGAAAAAATTGGAAGAGAGGATAGAAAACGTAGCGATAGTTAGACACGAGTAAAATAAAGAAGGATAAACTATCAATACTTTTCAATAATCACTATGTTGCGTCTTTCGGCTTTTCCCGGTTAGGGGTCGCCACAGCGGAACTCTGGTCCGCTAATGATTGGCAGTTGATTTTTACGTGCCGAGTTACCAGCCCTGACGCACAACCTTCAACTAAGGTACGCCCATTCACGCATGTCTCCATGCAGAAAACGCTCTAGCTGAAAATCAAACCGGACAGCGTCTTACTGTGAGGCGACAACGCTACCGCAGCACCACTATATATCAAAAATATCTAGGGCTTAGCTGAGAGCTGGCTTGAATGCAGCTTTACGGCTATGCGGCAAACAAGATCTGGGATAACAGGGAGAAGGGTGTTGTGGGTAAAAGCTTAGCTAGAGAGTTTTTGGCTGGCACGAGCTTGGTATAAGGCCGACTTGGTTCTGAGGACAGAACCAATAATCCATCAGTGATGAATGGAATGAAAATTAACATCATCAAATGGTCTATTTGTGACACACCCCATTTATGTGCCAGATCAAAGAAAACTTCCCTTTTTAACATCCATCCACTGGGTTACAGCAGAGTCCTTAACAGATTTCTGCTAGTTAGTTATCTTGACCTGATATTTAAGAGGTTACTGAGGCGATCCCTGTCTGGTTAGCCACCTGTCATGTTGCATAGCAAGTCTGCACAGAGGATAAGAGAGGGCACCCACTGCTTGTTTATATAACACATCACTGTGGTGCTGTCTGTCAGTATTTGAAAGGTTCTAGGCCTCAGCTTTTCCTGAAAGGCTGTAAGTGCCTGAATTACTGGCATAATATCTTTTAGGCTGATATGCTGACTACCCGTAGCCTGTACCAGGCCCCTTGAAGCAGGTGAGCTACCCAGGCAAAGTTTGAGGTGTCTGCTGTCACGATCTGAGTAGCCTGCGGTAGCAGGAACATAGCCCCTGGGGTTTCCAAAGTGCTGATTTCCCACAAATGCAGCTTCTTTTTTAAGACAGGAAAACAAGGAAATGGGAGTTTTCAGGGAATGTAGGTGCTGAGACCAACAAGTCTTTAAGAAACCACAGTAGCTTTTTCATGTGGAGTTTTGCTAGGGGAATCATTAAAAAGCAAGAAGCCATGTAAACTAGGACCATCAAAACTGTCTTGCTATAAAGGTCTTTTTGTTTTGTAGGTCTCTGAAGTTCTGGAAAAAAAGGCCCTATGATGGGCAGAATCTAAGACTGGGAGAAGGTAGTCCTGGTACTGTGGGACAGGCATGATTTCTTAACATTGAGTGTTGGGTTCATAGGCGAGTACTAGGCTTGTGGGCCATTATAAGCCTAGACAGTTTTGCTTTCTATGCTCAAATTAACCTATTCCATTTGGTAAGACACTGGTCTCCCCTATCCCTAATGAGAATAACTGGAATCATAACATAGACAATTTGAGGGGAGACACTGCCTCTGTGTATTAGTAGTTCAGAGGGCATTCCTGGGGTAAAGTTCTGTTTCCCAACTATAGATTCAAGTTGCGCTTGAATATGTACAGGATGAACTTTGTTTTATGTGGATGGGGAGTCTGTTCTACAGCAATGGTATACTTTTCAAGATATACCTGTCCCTTCAAACTGTTCTGTTGATGCTGCATCAGCACTGACTACTACTGATGCCATCTGACTTGCTGATGTGCAGTAAACCCATCAGTATTTTTAGCAAGGTATCTCTGCGGTGTTCCAGTTGTTGCATGTGTCCGTACAGATATATGCCAAAGGGGGCATTACATTCAATGACTGCAGTAATGAAGTTTGATCCACCTTCGGGATACAATCAATTGTAATTTGAATAGCTGACAGGAGTTCTGCTGAGGACTGGGCCTGGATAAGACAACTGCCCAATTAAGGATACATGTGGACTTCTTGAGTTCTGCAAAAAGATAATGAGTACCAGACATTTGCTGAAAACTCTGGGAACAGTAAACAAGCCAAAAGGTAAGGCACATAATTAGTAATGGGATCCTCTTGCCTGGAAACATACAAAAATCCTGGGTTCCTGAAGAATAGGAACATCCTCCAGATCCAGAGTCACCATTCATGCTGCCAGGAGAATTAGTGGTAACAGGTTTTGAAGGGTCAGCATTCTGAATTATGGTACTACCAGATACTTGTTTAGCTTTGGCAAATGTTGTATAGGTCTCCAGGTGCCTTACTTCCTGCAAACTGGGAAGAAACGGGAGTAGAAGCTTTTCCCAGTGTCCTCCCCTGGGTACCACTGAAAAGAGCCCTTGTAGTAAGAGATCTTTTAATAGTGGAGGTATTCATTTTGCTTCCTGCTTTGGTAATGGTGAGATACCTGAGAAAGCGGAGGTCCTCCAAAACTGCAAGGCATACCTGTTTTCTATGATATAGAACACCCACTTGTCTTGGTAATGGTCTTCCACTGATCATAAAAGGAGGACAGCCTTCTTCCTAGGACTACAGGCTTTTGGAAAAGGCAAAGGAGGTGCTGATGGTCACAGCTGTATCTTGGGAGGCAGGGTCCTTGAACCCCCCCCTTTAATCTTATAACTATGCTGATATATTTGCTTTCTGAAAGGTCATTTTCAGCAATGCCTTGGCGAAACATGCTGATAGTTGTACTGTTTTCAATTGTACTACATTTCTAATAAAGTTATTTAATTCTCCCTTCTTCCATGGCTGGTTTTCTTGCCATGGTGTGGCTGAACTATGTTCTAAGAGTAGGAGACGTGGTATGCTCCTCGCTGTCTTCAGTTTCTTGATTTTATGAGCAGGGCAGTGGAAGCATTTTCATTCCCTGATACAATAATAAGTTAAATGAGGAGGGAGGATATATGAAAGATTGAAGGGAAGAATTAAAGGTGGGGGGTCATCTCCGATAAGTTGTGTTTGAACAGAAGAGCTAGGCAAGGGTGTCCTCTTTCCCATTTCTTATTCAATTTATATTTGGAGCCACTGCTAAAGAAATTAAGGAACTCAACAATTCAAGGATAAAACTGGTATGGTAATCAAGAAAAGTTGGCTTTATTTGCAGATGATATTATTTGGTATGTGATAAATCCAGAAAATGGCATTTCAGTGTTGTTGAACATTTTGAGACATTTTCAAGTCTTTTCAGGATATAAAATTAATGAAAATAACACAATTCTGTTAGGCTCATATACATAACACCAACAGAAAGTTCAAAATGGAAAGGGGTGATGATGATGAAGCAGGGGAAACTTTAATGAATAGAGACTGAGAGAGTGGGATTTTGGATGCAGATTCTTAAGGAAAATAATAACCATACAGAATATTATATCCATAAAGTAGCATAAAAGAATTGTAAGAACTAAGCCAACATGAGAGTGGAGAAAGGAAATTTTGCCAAATCGGAATGACTGCAAGTAAGGGTACAGAAAAATATGCAAGAGGGGACTGGAATTTACTAGAGAAAATTGGCAAAGGAACCAAGGTATTGGGAGCAAATAACTAAATAAGGGAGGGAATAGAGTGCAAGCAGGCTAAGATAATGTTTGGACTGCAGCCTAGAGAGTGTCTTACCTACCAGGGATTCATCTCAGAGCATAGGCAAACAGAAAAGGATAAGGGAATCTTGAGTGAAAGACCTGCTCTGGTAGAGTTTTTAGTTGAATCTAGAACATAAACTACTGTTAAAAAAAGCTGAAATTAGTAGGGCATATAAAGCATCTATATCACCATTTTGAAAATTGAATAGTTCGAATCACTAAATGTCGAACTGACATGATCAAACTATCCAATTTTCGACCTAACCGGTGTAGGTGGGGGGCAAGGCCCCCTGCACCCCCTGCTACTTAAATATACTAACTCCGAGACCGCACTACATTGAGGTAAACAGAAATCTCCCCTTACAGAGATTTCCGTTTACCTGTTCGACGTTCTGCCCTTTCAGCATTCTCAATGCGACAATATCAAATTTGATATTGTCAGCGTTTGAGATGCTGATAGGGACCCCATATAAATACTGCATGATAACTACAATAAGCAATAAGCAATTAGAAGAGGTTCAAAAAGAATTTGAAGAGAGACCAGAAAAGCAATTTACAAGAGAACACAGAGAGGACACATGTATGGCTCACAGGCATGCAACAAAGTCCAGACTGTTTAATATCTTTGCTTGAAGTGTTTCCATAGGTATTCTTATACATCAAGCAAACTTCAAAGAATTTTTCCTCTGGTAGACAGCACATGTTGGCGATGTTATGGAGAAAAAAGTGGTAACTGGGAGCATAGGTTTTGGAAGTGTAATTGGTAGATTTTAAAAATTCCCTACAATGTATTCTGCCAGAAAGATTGGGTGAGCAAATGGCTGTAACTATGATTCTTTTGAACTGGGACACAGGATCTGAATTGCTAGACATACGAAGGCCTTACTAAGTTTATTTCTGTTGGTTGCCAAAAAAGCAATTACTAGAAACTGGAAAGCAAAGTGTAAACCAACTGTATTTTTTTTAAATAAAACATTTTTTTTTTTAATTATCACTTATGCCACAGGCAATCACACATTTATATAAATGAAAACAAACCATACAGACATACAGTGGGATATGAAAAGTGTAGACACCCCGGTTAAAATGCCAGTTTTTTTGCGATATGAAAAAAATGAAACCACAATAAATCTTTTCAAAACTTTTCCCACCTTTAATGTGATCTATAACCTGTACAATTCAATTGAAAAACAAACAAATCTGTTAGGGGAAAAAATATAAAAAATAAAAAACGTACCATAAGCTGGATGCATAAGTGTGCACACCCTTAAACTAATACTTTGTCGAAGCACTTTTTGATTTAATTACAGCATTCAGTCTTCTTGGGTACACACCTGTCATCAATTAAAGAGACTCTGACTAACCCCAAATAAAGTTCAGCTGTCCTAGTAGGATTTTCCTGAGATTTACTCGGGTGCCTGCTACAGCAAAAGCCATTGTTTGCAGAGGGATCAAAGGGATCTCATTGTTGAAAGGGATCAGTCAGGAGATGGGTACAAAAAATTTCCACAACATCAGATGAACCATGGAACACAGTGATGACAGTCATCAAAAAGTTGAGAAAATATGGGACAACAGTGATGTTGCAAAGAACTGGATATCCCTCCAAAATTGATGAAAAGACAAGAAGAAAACTGGTCAGCAAGGCTGCCAAGAGACCCACAGCAACAATGAAGGAGCTGCAGTAATTTCTGGCAAGTACTGGTTGTGTACTACATGTGACAACAATCTTCCATATTTTCCATATGTCTGGACTATGGGGTACAGTTGCAAGATGGAAGCCTTTTCTTACACAGGAAAACATCCAGGCCCAGCAAAAATTCCAAAACAATACATCAAGTCTCCCAAAAGCATGTGGGAAAATGTGTTATGGTCTAATGAGACCAAGGTTGAACATTTTGGCCACAATTCCAAAAGGTACGTCTGGCGCAAAAACAACACTTCGCATCACCAAAAGAACACCATCCATACGGTGAAACATGGTGGTGGCAGTATCATGCTTTGGGGTTGCTTTTCTTCAGCTGGAACTGGGGCTTTCGTCAAGGTGGAGGGAATTATGAACAGTTCCAAATACCAGTCACTTTTGGCCCAAAACCTCAGGCGTCTGCTAGAAAGCTGAAGATGAAGAGGAAGTTCACCTTTCAACATTACAATCACCCCACGTATACATCCAACTCAACAAAAGAATTGCTTCGCCAGAACAAAATTAAAATTTTGGAATGGCCCAGCCAGAGCCCAGACCTAAATCCAATAGAAAATCTGTGGGTGACCTGAAGAGGGCTGTGCATAAGAGATGCCCTCGCTATCTGACAGATTTGGAGCACTTTTGCAAGGAAGAGTGGGCAAATACTCCCAAGTCAAGATGTGCCATGCTGACAGACTCCTACCCAAGAAGACTGAATGCTGCAATTAAATCAAAAGGTGCTTCAACAAAGTATTAGTTTAAGGGTGTGCACACTTAGGCAACCAGCTTATTGTACATTTTTTATTTTTTTATATTTTTTCCCCTAACAGATTTGTTTGTTTTTCAATTGAAATGTACAGGTTATAGGTCACATTAAAGGCGGGAAAAGTTTTGAAATGATTTATTGCGGTCTCATTTTTTTATATCACAAAATTATTGCGGTCTCATTTTTTTATATCACAAAAATCTGGCATTTTAATAGGGGTGTGTACACTTTTTATATCCACTGTATTTTTAGTTGCAAACATACATCACTTACAATTCATCCAGTCATTGTCAGTCAAACGTAACATAGCACATTCAAACCTTGCCTTCTTTTAAACCTCACTCCTCCTCCAAAACACTAGTCTGCATGTATTGTTCCCAAAGTTCCCATTTTTTCTATGTAAATTGCTCCTAACCTTTTCTAAAGATCTCATTTCCAGTTGTTGTATCTCCATTACTAGTATTCAATACTTCTAGCACAGTTGGTTTAGACTTTGATTTCTATTTTCTAGTACTTGCGTTTTTGGCAGCCACCATAATTAGACAAAGCAATTCTGATTCTGTTATCATAGCTCAAAAAATCATTTCCTTAGTTATACCAATTTGCTGACCCAGTATTTCTGATAGAGTAGTCTGCAGGGAGTTTTTAAAGTCTGCCAACTCATTACGCTCCCAGAAAAAGAAGCTGTATACTCACCATAACGTTCCATGTTTGTAGTCCATCTCTCCCTTCATTCTTACATATGGGATCAGAGCTGATCCTCGGCTCTGACTCAGCCTATTTACAAGCTCGAAGTCTTCTAGTTGGCTCGTGGCTAGGTAGGTATCCTATGGTGCACCAGTACAATGCCCAGATCTTGTCTGCTGCTAACTAGGAGAAATAATAACAATCATACAAAAAGAAGCCAATACTAAAAGGTCTCCAGAAAATAACAATATTTTTCTGTCTCCAGGTACTTCCAGGATGGGGGGTAGGAGGGTGGGTTCATAAGAATGAAGGGCAATATGGACCACCTTAATCTTGGGTGGCTCAAGGAAAAATACTCCTGAGTACCGTGGAACCAAAGGATGCTGGAGGTTAAATCCAATTTGTAATGAGTAATAAACATGTGAGGGGTAGCCCAAGTTGCTGCTGCAGAAATATTAAGTGGGACCCTGGCTTGAAAGGCTGCAGAGGCAGACTGAGATCTCGTAAAATGAGCCTTGATTTTGAAAGGTAAAGGTCTACCCTCAGAGGTGTAAATGTAAGCTATACAGCTAGAAATCCAATTTGAGAGGGTCACTTTGGAAACTGGTAAACCTGACCTGGATTCGGAGAAGGAATCTGATTTCCTGAATTCTTTCGTCTGGTGCAAATAAAAACGTAATTGTCTATGGACATCCAACTGATGAAACCTGTATTCTGCTGCGTTGGAATGATTTGGAAAGAACACCGGAAATTCTATGGATTGGTTCAAAGTGTTATGGGAACATACCTTGGGGACAAAGGAGGGATTAGTATGAAGAGATACTCCGTCTTTGTGAAAAATCAAATAAGGGGGTTTTACAGATAATGCTTGTAACTCTGACACCCGTCTGGCAGATTTGATAGCCTCCAGAAACAAAGTCTTCCAAGACAGAAATTTCAAAGGCAATGAATGAGAAGGCTCAAAGGGCAGAGATGTCAATTTGGATAGCACAAAATTCAAATCCCATGAAGCAACAGGTTCTTGAAATGGGGGTCTTAAAGTGGCACCTCTGAGGAAAGTTTTGCAGTGCCTATGTGACATCCGATTAGAATCTTGTATACCTAGATACAAATTAGAAATCACTGCCAATTGAACCCTGATAGTGGCAGCCGCAGATCCCTGGTGGAAAAGCTCAGACAGGAACTCCAAAACCACCGGAATGGAGGCGGTATAAGGGTCAACATTCTTGTTCTCAGCCCAGATAGCGAATCTCCTCCATTTACTGGAATATAGTCTCCTAGTGGAGGGTTTATGAGAGGACGTTAGGATATGAGTCACGGAGGGTGAGAAGTCGTGAAGCCTGACTAGGGCTGGAACTGGAGCAACCAAGCTGTCAAACTGAGGGTGTGTAAAGCGGGATGAAGCGAGCCTGACATGTGTGTCAAGAGATCTGCCACTGGGTCCAGAATCCAAGGATCGTCTAGGAGAAGAGGCCTGAGAAAGGGGAAGCACACCTGACGAGGCCAGTATGGAGCAATGAGGATCAGTTTGCTTCCCAGCTGTTTCATTTTCTGAATCACCTTGAGCATGAGAGGAAAAAAAGGAAAAGCATAAAGGAGACCCAGGGGCCAATCGTGAACAAGTGTGTCTCTCGATGACTCCCCCGGAGGGGGAATGAGGGAGAAATAGCTGCTGCATTTGGCATTGATTGGGCTAGCAAAGAGATTGCAGCAAGGCTGTCCCCATCAGCGGAAAATCTGCTCCGCTATTTCCTGTTTCAGATACCACTCCTGAGGCATCAAGCTTGCCTGGCTGAGCTTGTTGGCTATCACGCTGGCTGTCCCTGGAATGTGCGTTGCCAGCAGAAAATGCTGGGAAGATATCGCCCATTTCTAAACTCGAATGGCCTCTCAACATAGTAAGTATGATCTGGTTCCGCCTTGTTTGTTGATATACCATACTACCGACATGTTGTCTGACTGTATCTCAATCGTCCCAAGAGGCAGGAGGTCATGAAGTGCTTGCAATGCCAGGAGCACCGCCCTCATCTCTAGAACGTTGATATGCAGGCTGAGCCTCGTGATCTTGCCATGTGCCTTGGACAGTCCTGCCTACATAATGCCCACCCCCCTACCCTGAGAGGCATCCGTGGTCACAGTGGTGACGGGTTGGTGAGGGACAAATGAAGTGCCTGTGGTGAACTGGTAGGGTAGAGTCCACCAAATGAGGTCCTTCTTGCAAGAGTCTGTCAGCAGTATGTGATGAGATAATGGTAGGTGTTGAAAGGACCACTGGGATGACAACAGCCACTGAAAAACCCTCATCTGTAGTCTGGCTAGTGGCACTAGTAGTATGGTGGAATCCATGGTCCCTAGAAGCTTCAGAACAGTCTTGGCCTTGACCTTCCGTAGGGGGAGAAGACACTGAATTTGAAGAACCAGATTCTGTGCCCTTTCTACAGGAAGAGGAGCCAACATGTATACTGTCTATCTCTGCACCTATAACATTTACAAAAAATCCCCAACTGGGCACAAAGTTGAATGGCAGCATCCCTGTTCTGAAGAAGTAGATGCTTGGTGGGGGCAGTTAGGAGCCAGTCGTCCAAATATGGAAACACCTGGCATCCTCGACATCTCAGGTAAGCTGTCACTACTGCCATACACTTGGTGAATATCCTGGGGGCTGTGGTGAGACTAAAGGGCAGAGCACGAAACTGGTAATGACTGGCTCCCAGCCCAAAGAATAGGTGGCTCCTTGATGCCCTGTCCATTTTTATATGGTAGTAAGTGTCTTGGAGGTCTACTGAGCACATTGAAGTGTCTTTCCCTAGGAATGGGAGTATAGACTGCAGTGTCACCATCCAGAACTTGTCCTTCTTTACTGATTCGTTCAATCTGCTGAGGTCCAAGATGGGCCTCCAGTCCCCTGTACATTTTGGCACTAAAAATAATCTAGAGTAAGTTCCGGATCGTATTTGGTCTGCTGGGACGGTTTGGATGACTCTTTTTGCCAACAACTTGTTGACCCCCACAGTTGCCTGATCCCTGTGACTGGATGGAACATCAGGAATCCTTTTGGGAACATAGGGTGGCAGAGAAAAGGGTATGACATAACCTCTGGTAATTCTTTGTACCCATTTGTCTTGAGTGATACTTAGCCAGGCTTCTGGATACAAAGAAATGCGACCCCCAACCGGCTCCAGAAAAGCACAGTCAGGTCCCATATCAGCAGCGCTGGTAAGGCCGGCCCCGAAACGAATCACGGCCTCCCTGGTTTTGTGTATTTCCTCCTCCTCCTCTGCCTCTGAAGGAGGAGTCACCCTGTGCATCTTGGAAAAACCTCTGGGACTTCTTGAACCACATTTTACCACCTCTCTGACCCTTAGGGTATGGTATAGTGGGGAAGGTAAAACGTACTCCTACGGCAGAGAGTGTTTTTCCTTCTTGCTTGCACAGAGCGTGTGTGTCCTTTACCTTGGGTCCAAACAATGAAGAACCGGTAAAGGGGGCGTTGGTAAAGGTAGACTTGAACGGTTCCGCAAAATTACACAAACGCATCCAGGAATGACGTCTTTGGGAAATTCCTGAACCCACTGCTCTACTCGCTCCATCGGCTACATACGATAGAAGCGTCATGGATGAGTTCACAATAGAGTTCAAGGTGGACAACTGAGCAGACACCTTCTCAAGGACTCCCTTCACTACATGTACCTTGTAGAGAATCTCCTAACTCCTTAAGGAGATCTCTCTGAAGCCTCTTGAAGTGTGTAAGGTAGCTCAGTGATCGAAGAGTAAATGTCACTGACGAGAAGATGCGCTTCCCATATCTGTCCATCGTTCGAGACTCCCTATTCGGCAGATGGACAGAAGTAGTTGTTTCCGCTAGCTCCTTCTTAGTGGCCGCCGCCACCACCATGGCATCTATGGGAACACCTTTAGACAAGAATTCCTTTTCCCTGGGTGCAGAAAGAAACTTATTTGGTCACCTGGGGACTGGCTCCACGGCAACAGGAGTATCCCACACCCTCTGACTAACTAGCTCCATCAGTTTGTCGAAGGGTGGAGACACCCAATAGGCTGAAGGTTGAAACACAAAAGCCTTCAGGTACACCGACTCCTCATCAGAAGGGGTGATAGTGGGCCAGCCGCACCTCTGCTTAAGGATTTCCAAGATGTCTACGAAGGAGATGTCATCAGAGGATGACTTGGGGGACCCTTCTGACTCCTCGAGGTCAGTGTCCGAAGTAAGAGACTCATCCTGGGAGTCTACATGCTTCCTCTTGCATGTTCTCTTCCATGGGGGCTCCTCGGGAAGGATATTCCGGTGAGGTCTCAGAAGAGTGGGGGCCACCAGCCGGTGGCTGCTGATCTCTGCTGTCCAGAGAGGGAGTAGGTGCTGAGACAGAAGTAGGTGCCCTGGGGGGAGAATGTCAGTACCCCTGGTAGGAGCTGATGATCGGGACAGCACACTCTTCATCATCTCGAATGCCGACCTCTCCAGCTCCGAAGACCTCCTCAGCTCCGAGGAGACCAAGGATGCCATCGGCTCCGAGACAGACGTAGGGTCCAAGCTCACCCTCGCCGATGCGCCAAGAGGAAGGTTCGGTCCCAGGCGTCCCTGTCGGGGCCGACCGGGGAGCTTCAGATCCTAGACACCACGGATGGAACTGAGTGTCCGAGTGGAACTTGGCTCCGAAACAACCTCAGGGGGAACTGGAACCGAGGGTTCCACCAGTGGTACCAAACGCTCAGGCTCCAAAAGACCAGCATAGCTTGGAGGAGGAATCAGCAAAGGGGGGACGGACTCAAGTGGCCCCGGAACTGACTGGGTCATAGCCAACAACAATTTAGGTAAGGCAGATTACTTCAGCAGTCTCAGCACTACCCTCTCCACATCATCTTCCGATAAACTCCTGGAAGACCTGGAGGATAGAGTAGGAGAACGGGATCTCTGTAGTATAGGTGACTTAAATGTAGGGGAGACTGGTAAAGGGTCCATAGACCGGCTCCATTGAATACTATCAGTGGTCGGCTCCGAACTGCTTGGCGCCATCCCTGTAACCACAATAGTAAAACTCTCGATTGGCTCTGAACTCAGTGGAGCCGATGAGACAGTAATTTTGTCAGGCTTAGTAATTTTAAGAGGCGGCTCCGAGACACCATCCGGTGCCGGGGAGGGCCTCTTAGAGGATTTGGACTTTTCTTTTTAGATCCCCGAGATCTAGCAGAGGAGGAACAGCTAGCCAGATCTTCCTCAAAAGAAGGCTTTAATAGACCTTTTAGAATGAGCTTATTTTTTCTTTCTTACAACACACTAGCACTAAAAGAGTGGCAAAATAAGCAAGTTTCTTGTAAGTGGATGGCCCCAAGACAGTAAATGCAGTTACTGTGGCCATCCGTTATGGACATCTTCTGTGAGCATTTTATGTGTTTTTTAAAGCCAGATGGCTTATGGTCCTTGCCTTCCTTAGACATCTCACAGAAGATGAACTCACACACACACACACACACACACACACACACACACACACACACACACACACACACACACACACACAGGAAAAAATGTGGGAGAACTAGGTCCTCTAACTTAAATGGGTCTAGCCCTACAGGAACGGTAAAGAAACACCACGAGGATTGGATTCTCCAACCTAAACGGGCCTAATCTGGGGAGGAAAGAAAGGGAAACTAGGTCCTCTAACTAAAACGGACCTAGGGGGCACAGAAACAAGTAGAGAGACTTGCACACACACCAGAACAGGAATATAATCTGAATTGAGGAAACCACAAAGAACAAGGTCAATAGAGCCTCGCCTCGTTCTGTCTGTAACACTACTAACAGAAAATATCAGCAAGCGGAAGCTCTGCAAAAAAGTTATTTACAGTATTTAAACAAGCACACACAGCCTAAGCCAAGCACAAAAGGCATCTACAACTACTAATATCAAAGGTATGAAAACAGTCAAATAGGAGTATAAACAACTATAACAACAAAGTAATAACTGGCACACAGGATACCAAGTACTATAAGGCCAACTGTACTTAAACAATTTGCACACAAAAGGCACTCTACTAAATGCTAACTACCTAAATGCAAACACTACACTAACTATAGCTATAAAATGCAGGTAAAACTTTCAAAATATAAAATAGAAGATTTAACCAAATTTTTGAAGAAAAATGTGTAAAACTTAGCCACGGCCAAAAAGCACATCCGAACTCGTTGATGCTGCAAACGAGATCGGGGATTGTACTGGTGCACCATGGAATACCTACCTAGCCATGAGCCAGCTAGAAGACTTCAAGCTTGTAAACAGGCCGAGTCTTAGCAGATGATCGGCTCCGATCCCATATGTAAGAATGAAGGCGAGATAGGACTACAGAACATAATATGTTCCCAATTATCACTTTTCTTCTCCATCACACCTCCAACATTTGCTATATAACTGATGAAAAATTATTTTGAGTATTCATACCTATGTAAACACTTCCAAGCAAAGATCCTAAATCTTTTAGACTTTGTTACATATTTCGGAGACATACTTAAGCCCCCCCATTGTTTCTTTGTGAAATGCTTATCTAGTCTCTTTTCCCAATCCTTTCTACCCTCCCCTGAGTGATTCTTAACAGTTATTAAGTAATATTTTATATGCCCTTCTAATTTTCCCTGTTTTAATGGCAGCTTTTGTTCTAGATTCTACTAAAAATTCTACCACTGCTGGATTTTCACTAAGGATCTCCCCATTTCTTTCTCTTTGCCTATAATCTGGTATCAATCCTAGATAGGGAAGACAACTTCTATCCTGAAGTCCAAATAAATTCTTGGCCTCTTCCCATTCTAATACCTTTCCTTTTCTTATTATTTGTTCCCAATACCTTGTTTCCTTTGACAGTTTTCTCCAGTAAATTCCAGCCCCTTCCTGCCTACTGTATGTATCTAATTGTAGCAACCCCTCTCAGCAAAATCTCCTTTCTCCATTCCCATGTTGGCTCAGGTCTTAAAATACTTTCTGCTACTTTATGAATATAACATTCTTTATGATTATTGTTATTCTCCTTAAGGATCTGCATCCAGAATTACAGTCTCCCCTTGTTTCCTGAGCTTCTTCCCTGTTTTGTCACCATCCCTTTCCACTTTGAATTATAGCTTTCTGCTTGTGCTATGTATAAGAGCCTTAACTGTGTAGCTCTGAAATCCCCCTTCAAATCAGGTAATCCCAAACCACCTTGTTCAATTGGAAGAATCAGGGACTAGACTCTTGCTGTCTTCCCCTCCCAGATAAAATCCTTCAGCTTTTTTTAATTGCTATCCACAACTTCTCCTCTGGTTGATAAAATACACCTGACCTGTGTACAAGACTAACAGGACTAAAAACATTTTAACTGCTTGTATCTTGCTATCATTATCCATACAACAGACCTTATTTTCTCAGTTTTTATATTATCTTTCATTTAGTATCTTCCCACATATCCTTAGCTGCCACGCCAGAATAATTTTTAATCCATACACCTAAATACTTCATTTCATTATGTCCCCATAAATATGGATACTGCTGAACCAGGTCGTCTGTGGGTACATAATTTACTGCTATTGCCTTTGCTTTAGCTTCATTCATTTTGTATTCTGAAAAGACTTAAAACTGTCTCAAAATGTTCCACAACACTGAAATGTCCCTTTTCTAGTTTTATCAGGTATAAAATAATACCATCTGCAAACAAAGCCAGGTTTTCTTGACTACCATACCAATTATATCCTTGAATTTCTAAGTCTCTTATTTTCTTTGCCAGTGATTCTAAATATAATGAAAACAACAAAGCAGGAAGAGGATACCCACACGCCTGGTTTCTCTGCTCAGACAGATATTATCAGAGAAGAATCCACTCACTTTAACTTTTGCCTCTGATCACTCATATATTTTATTTATTTTATTTTTATTTTACATTTGGTGACCGGGCTAGTCAAGCTGGACAATTATCCGTTTTCAGTAGAGGCCCGGGGAGAAAAGCTCCAATTACAATAAGTAAAACAATAATTAACAATAAATCATAATAAGCATCATACAATAAATACAAAGGTGGACATTTGTATGAATTTAGCGAAAACACAAATAAACCAAAAAAGCAGAACCATAATCTTTCAGAAAAATAGTTGGTTAGCAATATAAATCACAAGGTAAGCAACATTCTACAGTTAGATACTAAACAAAATTCAAGATGTGCTAGAGAAAAAGAGAAAAAAAAAATGTTTAAGACAAACCCAAAGTTAAATCTATCTACAGCAAAAATTAGTTTTATAGTGGGAAAGTTGGGAAAAATAAAGGGGGGAAGTTGGGAGTAGTTAAGGAATAATTTCAGTCAGGATTAGTACAAGGACATAGCCATTGAGTTTTGAGATGTTCTTTGATATGTCTTTTGAAAAGGGATGTAGAGTCTAGGTTTGCTATTTCCTGAGGTAGTTGATTCCAGATTTTCCCGACAGCATTTGAAAATAATGAGTCCCCAGCTTTATTCTTTGATTGGAGTTTATTAGCTGATCTTAGTGTGGCTAGGTTTTTATAAGGTGAAATCAGTTTTGTAAGGCTAGGGGTAGCATCTGGGTAAAAAAGGGTCTTATGAATGATAATTAATTGTTGATAGCGTAAGTGGTTGTAGAGTTCTAACCAATTCAGTTGCTTGAGGTTAATACAGTGGTGGGTTCTAAAAGGGGTAGCAGTAATGAATCTAGTAATACTATTGTAGCAGGTAGAAAGTTTGGTGATGTTGTTTTTAGACAAGTTTGTATATATAGCAGAGGCATAGAAAAGGGTGGAGATCAGGTGGCTCTGGGCCACAGTTTTTCTAGCAGATGGGGTAAGAAAGGGTTTAATTCTGTAGAGAGTACCCGTTTTTTTGTTAACTGATTTAATGGTATTGTTAATGTGGTCATCAAAATTAAGATTATTGTCAATTGTTACACCTAATAGGCGAGTGGTCATATCTGGGCTAATGCAGGTAGCATTGTTAGAGGAGATAGTGAAGAAAGGTGTTGTTGATTTGTTTGTAGGGGTAAAGAGAAGAAGTTTTGTTTTTTTGGGATTAAGAAGGAGGGAGAGTTCCATAAACCATTTTTCAACATTATGGAAGACTGTTTGGGTGAGGGACTGAAGGGAGGAAACATTATTGGCAGCACAAATAAGTGTTGAGTCATCAGCATATTGAATGCAGATGGCTTGGGGTATATTCAAATTAAGGTCATTGATAAATAAAGAGAAAAGAAGGGGGCCTAGGATTGATCCTTGTGGAACCCCAATGTTTACTGGGAGTAAGGAGGATAGGTTGTTGTCCCATAGCACTGCTTGTTGCCTATGTTGGAGGTAACTCCTGAACCATTGGAGAGTATGTGAGCCAAGGTTTGTCAAGAAGTATATTATGGTTAACCATGTCAAAGGCCTTTGACAGGTCAAGGAATAAAGCTGATGAGAAAAGATTGTTGTTCCTATTTTTATTTATGGCATCAGAGAAGGAAAGGAGGGCAGTTGTAGTACTGTGGAAAGGTCTAAAGCCATGTTGACTATTGGCTAGAAGTTTGTTTTGTAGAAGGTGGTTAAGAATTTGTTTATGTATGCATCTTTCCATGATCTTTGCTAATGGGGAGAGTAAGGCAATAGAGGTAAAAAGTTGCGAAGCAGCGATAGAGGAGCCACCTTTATGTAGAGGTATTATATGAGATATTTTCCATATGGTGGGTATTTTTCCTTCAGAGATAGTCCTGTTAATAAGAATGGATATGGGTAATCAATAACTTTTGCTTGCATTGTAGGTATATTCTGAAGAGTTGGTCAGCAGAAAGGGTACAAGGTTTTAAAATTCCGGAGAAGCTTATAAATAAGAGATGTAGGCACTGGTTGAATGTTAAAGACATTAGATGAAGTGTTAGAGGTATTAGGTAGGGAGGTAGTAGAAAGAGGGTAATGAATTAGCTAGGGTTTGAATGGCTTCAGTAAAGTAATTGTTAAAGGGCATCTGGATCAAGGTGGAGTATTAGGATAACGCCTGAAGGGATAGGAGTAGTTGAATGTCCTGGTTTAAGAAGTTTGTTAATACCTGACCAGAATTTTTGAGGGAATGCTGACTAGTTTGTTGTATGTGACTTAGTGGCATTTCTTAATTGGGTGATCAGATGAACATTTGGTAGTTCTCCATTTAGCCCATATTTTATTTCTAAGGAGCATTTTTGTTTTAGTTTTGTTTAGTAAGCTGGGGGATTGATTTGGGTTATCCTAGTAGAGTGAATAGGAGCATGATAGTCAAGGAGAAGTTTGTAAAGCTGGTATTTAATAAAGTCACTGGAGCTGCTTTAGTTCAAGGGTAGTCTCATTGGAGACCTTTCAGTTTTTTCTTCTCCTCTTAGAAAACTTCTCAAGCTAAAGAATCATTTGAGTTAGACATCTAACTTCTTTAAGGGTAGTTTATTTATGCAACTTGTCTTATAATAATGATGAGCAATGTCAATATTGTCAGGAAGAGTTCCTGGAGAGCATTTGTTTAGGTTGTTTGTTAGTTATTAATCCAGTCAAGAGTTTTTTTATTTGTGGGGTTTGGATTCTAGTTGGAGTGTTAATTAATTGAGAGATTGGTTAAAAAGATTTTATATGGTATTGGTGTGGTGATGAATTGGGTCATCCAGGTAATCAGTCAATCACCAAGTATTATGGTGTCTGAGGTAGTTAATAGAAAGTGAAGAACTAAAGTAACTTTTTAGTTATATGAGTATTATTTTAGGGGTCAGGAAGGTACATACAAATGAATTAAATTGATTTGTTTGTGTTGATGCTTAGTTTAATATATTAATATTTTCGCTTTGGAGTCAGTGATGGGAAGTTCAGGTGATTAGATTTTAGATAGATTTATAGATAAATAGCTACTGCCTCCCTTTCTTATATATATATGAGTAGCATCTATATATATTATAGGGGAGGGTGATTTCCCTGTCTTGAATAGAGTTTTTTAGCGTTTCAGTAGTAAAGATATATATGAATGCATGTAAGTCAAGAAGTGAAATATAGGTGATGAGTTTTATTATTTAAACTTCTTATATTGAGTTGTGCTATTAGTAGGAGTTAGCTGTTTTATATTATGATATTGTCGGTGATGTAATATTATTAAGATTAAAATTATATTATTATTATAGGGGAGTTAGGTTGGGTTAGATGAAGGAGGCATGAAGGAGGAGGTTGTGTGCTGCGAAGAACAGGAATTTAAGGGGAATTTGTTGGAGTTTGAGTTTTTTTTTTTCTTTTGTTTTTATTATATATGTGGTTGTTCTATGGTTTTGGGAGTAAAAAGTTAGAGTAACAGGTATATGTTACTCGTCAAGATATTGAAAAAAACGGTTAAAAAAGTTTGTGGGGGAGGAAGGTTTTTTGTTCAAAAAGTGTGATTTTCAAGAAAGGTACAATTAATAATATATGGTATGAGGAGAGGCTATAGTAATGGTAAAAGTAGGATATATGTGGAATAAGCTTTGAGTATTGGAGACATGATAGCTAGGGTGTGAGTAGGTGCTATGTGTGAAGAGAATGGGGTCAGGAGTCAGGAGAGAGAAGAGGCCAGGTTACAGAGAAGGGTATGGGAGCAATGAAGAAGAGAAAAGGGGAAAAAGGGAGATAGGTAGAGGTTATAGTTAACAGTTAGGTAATATAGAGAAGGAGTATGAAGTGTGACAAGGCCTGGCAAAAGGATCCTTCGAATCAACCTTCTAATTTTATCAGGGAATGCAAATGCTTCTATTGCCCTGCTTATAAAATCCCAGCTTAAGCTGTCAAACGCTTTCACTGCATCATGACCCACCAACAAAAGTGGTATTTTCTTACATTCTCCTTCCCTCTGGAGCATCATTGTTCTGTTAATGTCAAATGTTTGCCTTCTCTCCACAAAACCACATTGATCCATATTTATCAATTTTGGCGTCACCTTTGCAATTCTTTTAGCCATTATAAACACTTTATAATCATGGTTTAGAATTGAAATAAGCCTATATGAAAGCTAGATCTGATGGGTCTTTACCATGTTTAGGTATTACAGCCACCAGCTCTGTCCTCCAGCATATGCTGGTGCTTCTCCTCCTCTTAAAATACCATCTATTCCTGGGGACTTTCCTGTAGACTGGTTATACATGACCATTTTTATCTCATCTCCTTTCCTGTTAGTAACTGAGCCTTATCTACCTGTAACCTTACATATTTAATTATTCTATAAACATTTCCATTTGTACCTTTTCTTGATTTTCATATTTCTCTGCTTTACATAGATATCCATAACCTCTACAGGATCCCTTATCTTCCTTGTTATAGGCTCCCTAAGCTTTGCTACAATTCTTTCTCCTTTTTATTACCAGAGTCATTGTGCTAAAAGTTTTTGGGCTCAAGAGTTATCATCAAAAAAAAAAAGCAGTTGCTTAACAGCAGTCTTTCTAAATTCAAGCATATTATCAAAGTAATCCTTTATTTTCTGTACAGCATTCTGCAGTTTATCCTCTCCCTGTTCTGTGAGATTCCCCCAATTCTGCAAATACTTTAACCTTTGTCAGTCCCTGTAAATAATTCTTATTTAACCATCTCTCTTTTTCTTTCCACTTTACTTTAAACTCCACTTTAATTTTATCCCACTCCATAGCTATATTTTCAGAAGAAATGTCTATCTTCTCTAATAACTCCTGAATCATTTCCACTACCCATTCTTTAAATTCATCTCTTTTCAACCAATAGGTGGGAAAGAGCTAGTGTCTCATTTTTATTTCATTACCCTGCATTTTTATTTTACTTATTATTGGGGCATGGTCTAAAACATTTATGTGGATGCATATCAAAACTTTGAAATAATTAAATACACATGTTCCTGTGAAATTTAAGTTCTGTCTAGCCTAACCCAGTTTTTGCATCTTGGGAAATAATATGTTAATTCACTCTGAACTCTAACTACTGAATTCACATCTTCCATACAATACATTTCATACATTTCTTCAAAAATTGATTCTCTTTTGTTATATTTTGCCTTCTGGGCCTCCCAGATACATCCTCACTACTGCAAATCAAATTCCAGTCCCCACCTACGAATAATATTCCCTGATGAAATCTGATGATTTCTCCCAGAATGTTCTTAAACTCCTTTATAGCAGTTTTAGGTGGAACATAAATACATGCCATTGTAATCATCCTCCCTTGCCAGTAGCTCCCTAGTACTATAAATCTACCATTACCTTTTTATCCCCTTCTATCACTACTGGAGCTCCTCTCGCAATAATATATGTGCTCCCCCATTTTCCTTTGTCCCAGATATTCCTCTGAATAACCATCTGGAAAACCTTTCTTTATCAAATCTACATGCTCAGTTCTCTCCAAAATGTGTCTCCTGCTGCACAACTATTCGCACTCTACATTTTTGATATAGTTCACCACCCTTTCTTTTTTGTATATATCTGTGATGCCCTTTAAATATAAGAGCTGTCATTATGTTAAGAGGTTATTATTCTCATCTGTTGTGCAACCGATTTTTTTAAATGTCTAGTTCCATCTTTTGTGATACATGCATACAATAATGTTTGGCAGGTTGATCTTTATACAGTTGTTTCTTATCATACCCATTTGAACCTATGTCACAGATGAAAATACTTTTTGTTTTAGTAAAGTCCTCAAACAAAAATACAAACACACCACCAGAACACCCCTGAAACCTATTAACTTAATACTAAAACAAACAACTATGTACATCTTCAAATACTGAAGTTTAACTCTCCTAGTAAGAACAATTGTCCCAGACAGAGAGCCACACTCATAGACTTGAATTAACATATAGGGAAATTTATCCATGCTGAGATGATGCATGGGGCAACCTGTTCTTCTAGTAAGTAAAGTCTGATTTTGTCTCTTTTCCTCTCCCAGAATGGGAAAACACTTGAATAATTTCAGAAAACATTAATTCCTAGCCATTGAAAGAAAGAAGTATTCTGTTTTTATTGTTTATCAGATTGTCTCCATGGAAACATGAGAACCAGATACACAGTTGCCTTTACCAGCACTCATTTATTTGCTACAGGATAACTTTTTATTATATTCAGTGTTCTTTTTCATTTATTTGCTTCACCTTAAAACTTAATAGATCAAGCCAGGGGCCTTAATCCAGTCATTCCCCTATACATGAGTAAGAAATAAGTACATAAATTGCTCTTGTATCATGCTCTTTTGACCGATTTTTTTTTTACAGTACAGTGCCTGTATTTCTTAAAACTGAACAAGGTAAAATAAAGAACAAGGAAAAAAATAGGGGTGCTTCTCTACTTGAGTATCCTTATTACACTCGAAAATAACAGAGAAAGCTTTACTTTATAGCATGCAGACTATGTCATGCATTATAAAAATACTACTGTTAAGAATAAAATTTTGTTTTACTTATAGTTAACTCGTTCCTTCCTCTTCCCCACTCCTAAATCTTCTTCCGAACATTACTGACAAAGTAGGGCATATTCTTTGGAGTCCCTTACAAGTTTAAAAAAGTAAAAAAAGTCCAACATTTCCAGATTTTCTTGTTCTGTCATGTTTCACAAATATAATTAATGCTTTGTAATCCCATATTTGTCATTTTTTGAGTTGCTGATTTTATTCCTGTTGCTCTCCATCTCCCAGATCTAATCTCTGCTTCATTTCCAACACACTACTGGTTCTTCTAGTCAACTCTTGTGCTTTTTTGCTGTCTGTCAAGTATTTATTTTCCTTTGCAACATTGGAAAAGGTTTCACTGGCACAGTCTCTCTATAGGCTTTATTACAGAAGAACAAGAAGCAGAATCTCCTTCTGTTTGATAGCTCACTTTACAGTGGATATAAAAAGTGTACACACCCCTGTTAAAATGCCAGGTGTTTAATTTGTAAAAAAATGAGACCACAAAGAAAAATATAAAAAAATAAAAAATGTACAATAAGCTGGTTGCATAAGTGTGCACACCCTTAAACTAATATGTTGTTGAAGCACCTTTTGATTTAATTACAGCATTCAGTCTTCTTGGGTAGGAGTCTATCAGCATGGCATATCTTGACTTGGCAATATTTGCCCACTCTTCTTTCCAAAAGTGCTCCAAATCTGTCAGATTGTGAGGGCATCTCTTGTGCACAGCCCTCTTCAGGTCACCCCACAGAGTTTCTATTGGATTTGGTCTAGGCTCTGGCTGGGCAATTCCAAAACTTTAATTTTCTTCTGGTGAAGCCATTCTTTTGTTGATTTGGACGTATGCTTGGGGTCATTGTCGTGTTGAAAGGTGAAATTCTTCATTTTCATCTTTCTAGCAGACGCCTGAAGGTTATGACCAAAAGTGACTGGTATTTGGAAATGTTCATAATTCCCTCCACCTTGACTAAAGCTCTATTTCCAGCTGAAGAAAAGCAACTCCAAAGCATGATACTTCCACCACCATGCTTCACCGTGGGGATGGTGTTCTTTTGGTGATGCAAAGTGTTGTTTTTGCACCAAATGTACCTATTGGAATTGTGGCCAAAAGGTTCAACCATGGTGTCAGACCATAACACAGTTTCCCACATGCTTTTGGGGACTTGATGTATTGTTTTGCAAATTTTAGCTGGGCCTGAATGCTTTTGTGTGTAAGAAAAGGCTTCAGATTCGCAACCCTACCCCACAGTCCAGACATATGGAGAATACGGGAGATTGTTGTTACATGTAGTACACAACCAGTACTTGCCAGAAATTCCTGCAGCTCCTTCACTGTTGCTGTAGGTCTCTTGGCAGCCTCCCTGACCTGTTTTCTTCTTGTCTTTTCATCAATTTTGGAGGGACGTCCAGTTCTTTGCAACACCACAGTTGTACCATATTTTCGCTACTTTCTGGTGACGGTCTTCACTGTGTTCCATGGTATACAAAATGATGCAGAAATTTTTTTTGTACCCTTCTCCTGACTGATACCTTTCAACAATGAGATCCCTTTGATGCTTTGTAAGCTCTCTGCGAACCATGGCGTTTGCTGTACCTGGCAACTAAGTAATGTCAGGAAAATCCTACTAGGACAGCTGAACTTTATTTGAGGTTAATCAGAGTCACTTTAATTGATGGCAGGTGTGTACCCAAGAAGACTGAATGCTGTAATTAAATCAAAAGGTGCTTCAACAATGTATTAGTTTAAGGGTGTGCACCCTTATGCAACCAGCTTATTGTACGTTTTTTATTTTTTATATTTTTCCTCTAACAGATTTGTTTATTTTTCAATTGAATTGTACTGGTTTGTAGGTCACATTAAAGGTGAGAAAAGTTTTGAAATGATATATAGTGGTCTCATTTTTTTATATCACAAAAACCTGTCATTTTAACAGGTGCGTGTACACTTTTTACATCCACTGTATGTTGGACAAACTTTTGTATTCCTCCTTAGCAAGTTCTGCATCAAAAAATTATTTTGACCCTCCAGAAAACAATAATCTGAAAATAGCTGGATACAGCAGCTTGAATCTTACATCTGCTTCTTGACATTCCCTAATTAGTGGAATAAATTTACTCCTCTTCTGCCCGGTGTTCAGCGAGTATCCATTTTCCACAAACACTCTACTGTCTCAGACTTTTAGTACTTTGTCCTTCTGTCACAGTTTTTTTGAATCAACTCTTTCTGCTGGTAGGATTACATCCTTACTACTGAAAAACATGGTTGCTTTCTCATGGCCAGGTTTGGAACATACACATAACATGTCCTTTTAATTAACAACTCCTGTTGTGGAATACCAGTCCAGTTGCTTATTTGTGTTTTCTTAAAATTAATAGTCTGTTCCTTCCAGCTTCTCTGGTACAGCCAAAAATCTCATTTTTTCCTAACTGCTCTGTCCTCTACGCCTGTTAATTTTTTGAATCATCTCTTCTTGAACAGTCTCATAATCAGACAGCATTTTCTTCATTTCAACCTCTGATTTTTCCAGTTTTAACCTAATCTGAATATCTGTTTAAAGCTTCTTCCATTTTTCCAGACTTTTATTTGAGTTGTTATACTCCTTCAATGTTTTATTTTAATCAACTCTGAGTACATTTGACTTACTTTTTTCTCTAGGTTACTGGAAGTCATGCCTTGCACCAAAGTTAAAGCTTGCACTGATTTTTGATGAACAGCTGCAGAATTCTTCCCAGTCAGTATTTTTCTCCTCACCTTTTGTGATTGATTTTCTTTCAGGTTCTCTAAATTTCTTTGTTGCTGGCATCCAGACAGTGCACTGAATAGCTGAAATTTACCCAAGAAGACACGTTCACTAGCTCTCTTTTCTGAGCTTCTGTTTTCACACTGGGAGAGCTGAAACGAAGCTGTTACTCAGTGTGCAGCCATCTTGGAATTCTAAACCAAGTGCATCTTAAGCACTGAATATTATACAAGAGATAAAAGAACTGGAAGAGGGCTCTTCAGAAAAGGGAAGGAGCAAATTACATACGAATAAATGGAAATTGTAAGAACAATACATGCAGAATAAATGTTCAGGAGGAGGAGTGCGGTTTAAGGGAAGGCAGGAATTCAGTAGGGTATATGTGATGTTGGACTTATGACAGTTACAAAGAAAGAAACGATATGTGATGTGCAATGTGTCTACATGGAAAATGTTAATACAGTTTTCTTTTCTGTTAATGTATGTTTATCTATGTCTTGCATCATAATTTAATAAAGGTGTTTAAAAAATTAGTAATGGTGGATCTCCAGCAGTAAAGCCATGCTGGTATATATCACAACCATATGATTCTGATTCCAGCAATAATCCTGGCATAAGGAGCTCAAAACGTTTACAAATTATGCTTGTTAGAGTTACTGGCCTAAAATTACCCACACTGTGTGAAAGCCCGCTTTTATGTATTGTAATAATATTACCACCCCTTTCCAATAAGAAGGGGCTTGCCCAGTTATCAAACTATTTTGGAATAAGTAGGTTTATGGTTCCAGTATTGCCATCTAAATACCATTCAGGAAGACCCCATTAATGTCATCTACCTAAGAACTCTAAAGACCAACTACAGTTCATTAATTAATTTTGACAACTGAGCAGTTTGTACCATAAACATGTATTCTTAATATATATTTATGTTTTCTTGAATATCATAATACAGCATACACTTAACTACACAATGGTCAGAAATGGACAAAGGTTCTTCAACATTTACTTCAATTAGTATTTCTCTTGGTGCCAAGACCACAAGTATATTACTCCCTCTATTTGCACTTTTGGACATACTGAATTACATCATTTTTTTCAGTTCAAAAAGCACGATCCTTTCAAAATTAATGTTTCCTTCCCTTTGTCCCCAGTTAATATCAGCAAGATTTAAAACTACTCCTATTACAGAGACCTATCTTTAATTAAGTTTTTAAGCTCAATGAGAGTTCTCTGAGTCAAACAGCTTGAGCTAAAGGACAGTAACAGACCCATTATTGAGTGCCTTTTACCTACAAAGAATGCCTACTAAAATTATATCTTCTCTGGTACTTTTATAATTCAAATGCTCCTTATGACAAGTTAAGTAAACAGATCCCCTCAAATTTTTTTCTACATTCCTGGTATTGTGAAAGGCTATATATACCCTGGGCTTTCCAGGGGAGTAAAAAGTGAATTAAACCATGTATCATTGGTAATATCAATATCTACCTCTTCCTTTTTTATTAAGATAAGCTTACACATTTTATTATTGAAACTTCTGGCATTTGCAACTAATGCAGTCAAGTCTATACGTCCTTTGCAAGGGGTAGTATTCCCTAGTCAAATTACCATTTCTAGCTCTAAAAAATCTTCCATGTCGTCATACATTATTCTGTTTCCCCTTTCCTAAGATGAAACTCATCTCTAGAAAAATAATTTATTCCCTCATCCATATATTCCTAAACCAATAAGCTAATTTATTTTGCCAAACACATGTCTCCTTATTTCACTATTTAAAACACTACCTGCTACATTAACACTGGGCCCATTTTTAACTCAGGGAAATATATAAAAATACGTTTTAAAAAAAAAAAACAGCTTCACCCCATTGAGTTACAAGGCTCAGTGATATGCTCTACTTACTCCGACCTATGTTATCTGCAGAAACTATTTACTATGTACATAACGCATTGATTATCAACCTCAACACACCCATCCTAACATCCTTCATTCTGGCAACATGCACAGCAGTAACTGTCGCGCTTTCCTTATTTATCTGGGCAAATAATTTTTCATTCCCCTCAGCAATGAATCTCCTATAGTCAGAAATTCCCCCTCCAGATGTCATTGTTCTCTTTACCTTCTTTATCAAACCTTAAATTATTTTCCACTTGGGTATCTACTTTAACCATCATACTGGCTGCTGGACTACTTTCTAATCTCCTATTTTTACTTGTGTCTGGATCCAAGGATTGCACTGTTTTTCCACTTCTTATTCCATTATGAACTTGGAAAAATATTCAGCTAATACCCTCCTTCCCCAAGAGCCCTCCTCCTTCATTTCTTAGCGCTTTCATAAGTATCTAAACACCCTCCACTGATTGTTCCCATTCTAGTCTTCTCTTTCTATGTACAGGAGTTGAATTTCATCCTTCCTCCCTTTGCATCACTGTACTGATAGACTCAACATGGTTTGAATCAAATTCTATACTAACAACTAATTGGATTTGTCCAAAACTGACTTTTACTGAAATAATTTGCAACTCAGTTTTGCTTCATTCCATCTTCTATTACTAAATTTGAAAACCTAGAAGCATGATTAGGTATGGATACACTGGAATCAGACCTATCCATTAAAGCTGGTACTAATAGCTGCCTGTTATCAATTTGCAATATTTACCACCATTTATAAAATGGGCACAATTAAATCTGATCTATACATGACAGAAAACTAGTATAGGCAGCTGGATGTCACATTCTAGCACAGATCTCTACTTATTCACAGACTTCAACATCCGACCAACTTCCACCATCCTGGAAAAAATTACTTGGCAGGGAAAACTATCAAACTAAGAAATAGCCAAAAAGACTGAATCAATAAAGAACACCATCAAACACTACAATTAACACACTCAAGGAACAGAACAAAACAAGAATCAGTACTGACACAAATTAAACACAATTCACACAAATAAAAGCATTAAAATGCAATTTTAAGTACAATTTCTGATCAGGAATAGCAGAAGACATCCAGAAAGGCAAAGATAACATCCTGAAGAAAGTGTAACACTCAGAAAATGAAGCAGCATCAAAAGAAACAGGAAGAGACCACAAAGCAAAATCATTCACTAACAACAGAAAATAGCCACTCTAACTTAGGAGTCAAATTACACACACTTTCGCATCTCATATACAAACACACATAAGGCAAAAAGACTTTGCCAGACATTATATGGCCTAAGAGGTAAAACTGGAAGATTACGTACAAGTAAAACTATGCAGTAACACAAACGCATATTAAAATAAAAAGAAAGCAAACAAAGAAATTACAACAGAAACCTACTTAGATAAAGGCAGCAAGTATATAATCAGCTAAACTAATGGGAGGAGTGCTATTAATGCTTATATATGTCTTTCAGTTCTTGGAGATGCCACCAAAATTATTACACTTGTGACTATTTTGAAATGGTAAACAGTAAACATTTGCGAAGCACCATGCTAACCAATATGTAAATCTCCTCCTCATCTGTACGATATTTAAATGTAAGAACTCAGCTGAGGCACTACATAGTGTTATCGCTTATGTACAAAATGAACTGCAATGGCACAAAACAGTTTTGACAGAAAAGTTCCTTTGAATGACTACCTTAAAAAATTTCATACCAAAATTTCCCACACAGTTAAAAAGTTATAACCTTGGGCAACAGTTAGTTTGTTAAAATAGCAGGAGGATCTATTCTGCATTAAAATACACTATAAATATGTCATTGTCAGTTATGTATTCACCATAACATTCCATCGGAGTTGTTGCTTTTCATTCGTCTTCAACTTCTGGGGGGACTGGGATCTGGCACAGATCTAACACGGCTGCATTTTCTAGCATCAGATTCAAGCTCTAAGCTCCTTCCCTACCCATAATGCCTCCTCTGTCTCCCTCCTTTCCTCAGATCGAGTTTGCTGCCGACCATAACACTTTGGCCTAACACAAACCTAACATGGTTAGTATTAGTAACTTGGAAGCCCCATAGGGGAGACAAAGGCTTGCCAGAAAAAAGACTATGTCTTATCCACTTAATGCACCACACAGCCCGCAAAAGGCAGGAGGAAGGGATGGTTGAAGACAAATGAAAAGCGACAACTGAGATGGAACGTTATGGTGAGTGCATAGCTTCTTTATCTGAAGCTGTTGTTTTCATTTGCTCTTCAACCTGTGGGACAGAGTACCCAGCAACCACAAGACCCTGGGAGGTCCTCATGGAAGGATATTCTAAAGCACGATGGAGCCAAAGGATGCCCTTACTCTGGACAGCAGATCCAACTTGTAATGGGAAATAAATGTGTGCGAAGATGCCCAAGTAGCCGCAGAACATATATCATCCAAGGAAACCGTAGACCAAAAGGCCACTGAAGTAGCCATAGACCTAGTAGAATGCGCCTTAATTTGACCTGGAAGAGATAAGCCTTTGGCTGTATATGCTCAAACTATGCACTGGGAGATCCAATGAGCAATAGTCACTTTTGACACTGGTTTCCCTAGGAAAGGCTTAGGAAAAGAAAAAAAGTTGATCCAACTTGCGAAAGGACTTTGTTCTGTGCAAATAAAAACACAACTGCCTACGAATATCAAGCAAGTGCAATTTATGCTCTCCTTTACTCTGAAAATTGGAGAAGAAAACAGGGAGATTGATGACCTGATGAATGTTGGATTCAGAAGCCAATTTCAGAAGAAAGGAAGGGTTCATGCATAAGGAGACCCTATCTTTGTGGAACACCATATATGGAGACTTAAAAGATAAGGCCTGAATCTCTAACACTCTTTTGGCTGAAGTAATAGCTACAAGAAAGGTGGTCTTCCAAGGCAGGAATTATAAATCCACTGTAGCTGCAGATTCAAAGGGGGAAGAACCCAAAACTTGTAGAACTAGAGTAAGCTCCCAAGGTGGCATGGGGTCCTTGACTGGAGGCCGAAGCAAAAAGGTACCTTTCAAAAAGGCTTTACAAAAGCTTAGAAGAAGCCAGGGAAGCCAAATTGTCTCCTATATAAAAATTGGAAATAGCTGTTAGCTGAACCTTAACCATAGAGAAACTGACACCCTGATGAAATATATCTACCAAAAATTTCAGAATAGCAAGAACTGGAGCAGTGAAAGGATCCAGATCATGTTGGGTGACCATATCAAGAAACGTTTCCACTTACTGGAGTAAACTTTCCTAGTGGACAATTTGTGAGCCGCTACCAAAACCTTCTTAACCAGAGAAGACACCCTGGGAGTCCTAGCTATCACTGGAACTGGAGCAGCCAAGCCGTAAGCTTCAGACTGACTAGATCTGGATGTGGGATCAGATCTAATGTCCAAGGAGGACACACTACACGAGACCATTGAGAGGGAAATCATACTTGGCAAGGCCAGAAGGGAGCAATGCGGATCACTAAGCTCCCCAGACATCAAGCTTTCTGAACGAACTTTGGGATCATGGGACGTAAGTGGAGGATAAGCATACAGAACACCAGAGTGCCAAGCATGAACCACAGAGTCTCTTGGGGGTTCCCCCGGAGGGGGGTTCAGAGAGAAATACTTGCTGCATTTTGCTTTGGAAGGAGATGCGAACAGATCACAGCAAGACTGACCCCACCTTAGGAAGATCTGTTCCACTACTGAAGGATTCAAAGACCACTCATAAGGCATCAGAAGAGATCTGCTGAGCCTGTCCACCAGGATGTTGGACCTCCCTGGAATGTGTGTTGCCACCAGAAACCAGCCAGTGGAGATCACCCACTCCAACAATCTCATGGCTTTGTGACAAAGGGGATAAGACCTGGTTTCCCCCTGTTTGTTGATGTAACAGACTACAGACACATTGTCTATCTGGATAGCAATCATCCCTCAAGGAAGATGGGCATGGAGAGCTTGCAATGCCAGTAGCACTGCCCTCATCTCCAGGACACTGATATGAATTTTGGTCTCCAGGGAAGACCACGTGCCTTGGACTGTCCTTCCCATGCAATACCCCCCCTCCCAAGTAGGGAGGAGCCCCTTGGTCACCATTGTCACAGGGGCTGGAAGGATAAAGGGATGACCCCGAAGAAGATCCAGGGATTGTAGCTACCAGATAAGCGAATCCCTGCAGACTCGAGACACGTGAACTGGATGGGATAAGGGTAGGTCTAGTAAGGACTACTGGACCGCCAGAGTCTACTGGAGAACTCTCATATGCAGATGAGCTGTGGGGATGAGTGTAATCATGGCCGTCATGGACCCCAATGACTGAAGAACCGATTCTGGAGGGGGAAACTGGGTCTGAACAATGTACAACACATGATGTCTGAGGGACTGAAGTCTGTCCGGGGTCAGAAAAACCTTGCTCTGAATGGTGTGTAACCGAGCTCCAATGAAGTCCAGAGTCTGTACCAGATCCAATACGGACTTGTTGAGATTTATGGTTATGCCAAACTGATGGGCAGTTTGGAGAAGGAGATCCCTGGCTTGGTAGTGGCGATGCCTGATGAGTGCGGAGAGGAGCCAATCATCCAGGTAGGGGAAGACCTGAAATCCCTGCAGCCACAGGTGAGCCGCCATCACTGCCATCACTTTGCTGAACATCCTGGGGGCGATGGTGAGACCAAAGGGTAGCGCTCTGAACTGGTAGTGGTTGGCCCCCAGCCGAAAGAGGAGGAACCTCCAAAAACGCCTGTCCATTCTGATGCGATAATACGCATCCTGGATGTCCACTGAGCACATCCAGTCATTCTGCAGAAAGGACAGAATGGACTGGAGAGTAACCATCTGGAATTTTGTCCTGGCAACTAACTGGTTTAGGGTTGAAAGATCCAGAATGGGCCTTAAGTCCCCAGTCTTCTTTGGTACTAAAAAGAACCTGGAATAGATGCCTAATCCAGACTGGTTGGGGGGATGGACGGACTAGAGGGCTCATTTTTTGAGCAGCTTGGAAATATCCAGTGCTATTTCCTCCCTTTGTGTGGGTAGAATGTCCGGGAGGTGTCTGGGTGGGATTGGTCTTTGGATGAATGGAATTGAATATCCTCTGGATTTTACTTGCAGCACCCAACGATCATCAGTAATTGACTCCCAGGCTGTTGGGTATAGTGAAATGCAACCCCTGACTGCCTCCAGAGATGAGCAGCCGGGCAGCCCTTCAGGGCTGCTGTGTGGGTCTGTCCGAGAAAGTATCCCTAGACCCCTGGTTTCTCAGTCCCCCCCTGCCACGATGGCAGTGCCTGTCATATCCCCTCTGCCTCTGGGGGAGGGTGAATCCTGAGCATCATGAGGATAGCCCTGAGACCTCCGGAACCACATCTTCTTCGCCCCTTGCTGATGCTGGGAAAAGGATCGTTGAGGGGTTGAGAAGCGGATCCCGAAGTCAGACAAGGTCTTCCTGTTTTTCTCGCTCTGGACCAATGTGTCTCTTATGGTCTTTCCAAAAAAAGTGGAACCATCATATGGGGCATTAGTGAAGGATGCCTTGAAGGGCTCCTAGAATGCACAAAGCCAGAGTCAGGCATAACGCCTGATGGCAACGTCTGTACCGGCTGCTCTAGTGGCGTCTTGGGTAGCGTGGTACAGGAGCCGCATATATGTATTGGAAACTGAAGCAAGGGTAGGCATACGGGAAGAGAACACCTTCTGTTCCTCCGCCGACATGGACCCTGGGCCAGACTCTGCGACCTCCGTGACCAGGTCTTGCTGAAGTCTGATCAGATATGCCATATAGTTCAGCGCACGTACAGCAAATATGGCTGAAGCATAGACCTGCTTTCTAAAATGGTCCATGGCCTGGGACTCTCGGTCTGGTGGATAGACCATACAGCTCTCTTGAGTGAGCTCTTTCTTGGTGGCTGCTGCCACTGCCACCATGGCATCAACCAGGGACCCCTTAGACCACTGCTGTTTGTCCGATGGTGCACTTAAAACTCTATTGGGGCATTTGGGTACGGGGTCCACTATGTCGGGCTCCTTCTATGCCCAAGATGTCACTAAATCCACAAGTGGATCTGCGGGAGGGGACGCCCAAGGAGGTAGAGGTTCCTATGCCAAACGCCTCCAGAAACACTGATTTGTCCGGGTTGAGTTTTTGGACTGACCACTCCCACACTGGCGAAGGATTTCCATGATGTCTCCAAAAGAGGCATCTTCCGGGGTGACCGAGGGGAACCCTCCCCTTCCTCCAAATCAGTGTCTTCTGTGAGGGATTTTGGCGGGGAGTCCAAGTCCCTCCTTTTATACGTATGCTTCTGAGGAACCTCCTCGGGGGGGGGGGGTCCTCTGGGGAGGACTCAAAAACTTCTGGTTGTTCCCATGGGGGAACTCTTTGGGGCGCAGAGGCAACAGGCTGCCTCTGAGGGGCAGGATGGTGGAATCCAGACCAGAAAAAAAGGGAGCCAGGACTGACTCCGAGGACGATATTGTCAAGGGTCTCAATGGAACTTAGAGGACTCTCTCCAACACGTCAAAAATCCAAAACCAGGTGTTGGATCAGAGAAGGAGTAATGGGGATAAAGGCAGACTGCATGCTCCCAGTCCCGGAGGGGGAGGAGGCAGGCAAGACTCCAATCTGGATCTGGGTCCGGATGAATTTCTGCATCATCCTATCCACCTCGGCTTCAGAGAGGCTTGAGTGGAGCGGAAGTAGGAGGCCACACAAACTGGCCTAAAGTGGTGCCAGGGAGAGGCCAATAATGGGGACTGGCCCCAAGAAACCTCCAGCTCTGGGGAAAAGCACGGTGATCAGAGCCAAGGACAGCCCAGTCTGGTAGTTGGGTGAGACTTGGCAGGAGGCTTGGCTGAGGAAGCGCAGTCAGGGGACCGTTTCCTAGGTCTGTCCTGGTGCTTATGTATGTGCTTCTCCCCATCCCCAGACCTCACAGTGAGAGGTTGTCCTAGAGGCCGGGGCAGAGGAAGTGGGAACAACAGTCGAAGTTGAAGCAGGGGCCCCCAAGGAGGGAGGCCTCTGAGGATCAACTTGGTCCTCCTGTCGATCAATGAGCGGGGGTTGAATACCATGCAGATTGAGCAGGAGGTGTTTAAGTGGGGAACTCCTAAGCACACCATGCACAGAGTGTGGCCATCAGCAGGGGTAAGTTTCTGCCCTCACCCTGTGCATTTCCTGAACCCTGGCTTGGGGGTCTCAGCCATGGTATGGGAATAAAACACCCACACCCACACTATCACAGATAGGAAAAAGAAAAAAAGTGGAAAGAGGAAGACCGATGCCTGAGCGCAAGGGTAGGGGTACAAGGGTACACTAAAGAAACAAGAATTTAAGAAAAGACACAAAGAAGTAGAAAAAGACAAACATTCTTAAACAATTACTCACGAGGAACCTGGAGTAACGGACCACGATACTAGCTAGATGCTTGGCAAATGAGATCTGAGGGGAGAAAGGAGACAGGGGCCATTATGGGTAGGGGAGGAGCTTGGGTCTGATGCTAGAAAATTTGGCCGTGTCAGATCTGTGCCACATCAGAGTCCCCCCACAGGTTGAACAGCAAATGAAAACAACAACTTCAGATTACTAGTTTAATAACGGGACAGGATAAGAGTAGCTACAAGTTCTGTTTAAATTAGTAAAGTACCTGCTATGAAATACTGTACTTGGAAACATTTTTAATAATGTGCAAACAAAAATGTAGTATTAAAAACACCTTTAACATTACTTGTCAAATATGAGGTCAGATCCATTTAAAACTTCAGTCTTGTTCATAGGAGCTATAATATTCTGTTGCAACGATGACCCTTCTTGCACAATCAATGGGCCTTGATGATGTGATTTAGCAAGCAGTGTTGGACGACGACCATTCATTACTTGTCTCTGCACAGTGTCTTCCAGGTTCAGCTCTGCAACCTGTTGCAAAAAACAGCTGTCAAACTGCTAACAAAATGCAAACGAAAATGTAACTTAGGGAAGGAGGCACTGGGGAAAAAACTCTCCCTATCAATTCAACTCTTCAACCACTCCCACAATTTACCACATCCTAATATAATTTTCTCTTAACTGCTCAGATATTGACCCCATCCCAGCTGAAAGCAGAGATTTTCAATACATAAAATGCAACCCCTAAGCCCAAATGCCAAACGAAAGTTAAAATATTTCCTCTTTTACCCATGCTTACCTTAAAACAAAGACTACATCCTTATCAGCCAGAGAAGGTGGTAGCTCGGGTTGATGTAAAAGATGTCACGGCACTTGGAGAGACTAGAGGAAGTTCTCCCTTTTCCTGGACAAGACTTTCCTAAATGGTATGAATACCACCTTAGGACTTCCTTGAAAAGAGGCCACTGGCCTGGTGGGATTAACCTGGTCAACAAATTGCAACCAACTAAATCAATAAAAGTTGCAGCAAATATTCAAAAGTTCTTGTACCACCTGCTAATTCAGATAGCTGTTTTGTACTCGTTAACTCCATAAAAACAGTTCCAGAAAAATATTTTTATGCTCATACCTATCAGTTTTTTAGTGACCTAAAAATGATTACAAGTAATTACCTTGATACTACCTGTTATTTTAATGTTACAGTGGAAAGCTTCTTGCCACAAATTGTTTATTACGGGGCAATGTCATCAACATATGCCCCCAAGTGCCTTAAGTATTACAATCCTCTAACACTGACAGGTTTATCCTAAGAACAAAATGACCTTACAGAAAACAAACCAAGGCTTAATGAATGAGTAAGCCACCAGGAACTAATTCTTACAAGATAAAAATTATTCAAATCTCCTGGCTCAGGTTGTTTACACAGCAGAAAAATAAGCCTTTTAACAATGAAGGTCAGGTCCAAAGGAGAAGTGTTCACTGGAGGATACAGATGGAGGACTCACTTCATACACTGTTTAACCAACCCATGCTGAACTACAGTTATTCACTCTATAAGGTCAAGATGAACCAAGATAGAAACATGCAACATGTCTGTGGAATAACGGAGAATCAGATCAAACAAATGCCTAAGGTAGATCACAAAGATCTGCATACTCACCAGCTGTGAATGAATAGGCTACTTATCAAACTACATGCAGATCTACCTTCCACTTGAGGGGAAAAGTAAACTTACAAGAAGCCTTGCAACATCTATAGAAGTTCCACTACCAGATCTATTGGGATAAAAAGCATTACTGGATGAATTAAATCCTAATACAGAGATGATATCCTGCCAGCCAGCTTAAATGCTTATCCACATGACCTGGGCCTGAAACAACACTGTAGTGGATTACCGAAATGAATTTTTGGCTTTCTTCTCAGAAATCTACTAGCAGTTGAGGGGAATGGCTGGAATACACAAAAATCTTTTCTCCTGTCTACATTAAAAAAGAAAAAAGCTCTGCTATTCCCTGTAGAAGGAAGCACAAACTAGGAAGAACTCTGTTCTCTCTTGTGTGAAACTATCAGCCTCTGAAGTTCCTTATTCAGATCTTTTCCACATAGCTCATCTAAAGCTACAACTTCTTGGAGAGGACTTGAAATACAATATACAGATTCTGTAATAAGATCAGATTTCCTAGAATTTGAATATCTGCTGGAAACATGACTTGGCTGATGAGGCAATACAATAACTGCATTGTTTGTTACACAGGCGGTAGGGGTACTGATCGTTTAAGTTCAGCAGAAAATTATCTGTTTTCGACACTCTCTAACATGTGCATAGCAATAAGAAGAGTTTTTAAGTAATATTTTCAGAAATTAAAGTGAGTGTCTCTATACTTCTCCAGGGTCACTTCTAACTTGATAAGAATTCCTCACACATTCATAACTGTATATGTTAAATACACTGGCAACAAAGCTAGCTAGACAAAGAGAACACTATCCTTGAAGATGCTGGGATACATCTACCATTATATGCAGCTGAGGCACAGATGTAGCAGCATATTTGTGAGGGACTGATTATTCTGCAGACACTGATAGTGTGTTGTCCACTAAAACACCTTCAACTGAAGCTCAGCTATGAGGATAATTAAAGCTGTGGCTGCAATGAAGCCTAAAAGGTACAGCAGAACTTCTCTGAGTTCCTACTCAGTAGGCCAGTGTCCAAATCTCTTATGCTCTCTCCATGGGGAGAAATGACCAGTACAGGAAAAATTCTTGCTCATACTCAATGAAGGAAGTACTCTGCACCAGAAGCACAGCAAACTTCTCCACACTGACAACCATTCCAAGAACTACAAGTATGATAAGACCAAAGTTAAAGCACCAACAAGGAACATTAAAAACAAACCACCATCAACTTGCCATCCAATTAGTAGAACACCTTTCTCCTGCACATCCTCTGCCACACAACCAAAAACATTGATAAAGGCAGTGTAACACCACATTCCAGAAATTAAGCTGGCCTACACAAAGCACAAACATATGCTATGAGCCTCTCAAATGCTGATGTACCAGTAGGCAACCATGTCAGGCAAACCTTTCTGTCCCCTTGCCCCAACACACAAAGTCAGCAAAGACTAGAGTGCTACCACTCTGTAACCTGTTAAATTGAACAGGCTTGCTGAACAAATGCAGAGGTCCAAGATGGGCTGAAATATCTCTTGCTTCTTCAGAAAAAAGAAGTGGCAAGCACAAAATCTCCTTTCTGGCTTCAAAGCTGGAGATGAACTACAGCCCCCTTCAAGGCACAAACACTAGGAATGCCTCCTCAACTTTCTGACACTGCCTGGTCTGCCAGTAAAACCCCTGAAGGAGGCTGGTGAAACAGTGATAGGATATAACAATGTCTGTATGCTTTTTTTAAAACACCTTTATTAAATTATCGCAAGACATCGGTATACATACATTAATAGAAAAGAAAACAAACCATATTAAAATTTGTCATAATCATATATTATATGTTACATACATGTTTTCAATTTTTTAACAATTATTCACTCCAACAGTAATTATATTCCTCAATTCCTGTCTTCCCTTAAACCCCTCTCCTCCACCTAAACATTATGCTGCATTTATTGTTCTCATAAATTCCATTTACTTCCATGTAATTTGTTTCTGCCCTTATATAAAGATCCCACCTCTAGTTATTTTATCTCGTTTACTATATTCAGTACTTCAGTTACAGCTGATTTAGATTTTTTCCCATTATCTAGTACTTGCTTTTTTGGCACCCAATGACATTAAACCAATTATGGCCTTGCTATGTACAGGCAATTCAGATCATGTCTCAGCCCAAAATAATATTGTCTTCATTACAGTAATTTTTTCCTGCAATATTTCTGACAAAGTACTCTGTAGGGAATTTTTAAAATCTGGTAACACATTATACTCCAACAAAATAAAAAATGTTCCCAGTTACCTCTCTCATCTCCATTTGCTATCTACCCGAGGAAAATTTATCTGAATTCTGTTTGGGATATAAAAATATCTATGCAAACACTTTCAAGCAAAAATCTTAAACCTTATGGACTTTGTCACTTACTTGGGAGCCAAACAGATGTCCTCCCATTATTCCTTTGAAAACTGCTTTTTCAGTCTCTTTCTTCCTAATTTTTTATAACCTCCATTCTTAACAGTTAACATGTGATATTTTATATGCCCTACTAATTATCAATTTTTAACAGCAGTTTCTGTGTAGACTCTTCTAACAAAACTACCAGAGCTTGTCTTTCACTTAGCACTCTCATAGCACTTTCTCTTCTTCTATACTCTCAAGTCAATCTCTTTTAGGGAAGGCAGTCTGTAACCTGCAGTCCAAACGTCTGCTTAGCCTCATTCCACTCTAAAACCTTTCCTTGTCTAGTTATTTGCTCCTAATACTTTGGTTCCTTTGCTAGTTTTCTCCAGTAAATTACAGCCCCCAATTGCCTATTTTCAATACCCTTAATTTGCAGTCAACTATATTGGCAAAACCTCCTTTCTCAATTCCAGTGCTGTCTTAGCTCTTAGAATACTTTTTATAACTTTATGAATATAATGATCTTTCTGGTCGTTATTCTCTTTAAAGAACTGGATTAGAATCCTATACACTCCTTATCTCTTGTCCTCCCCCATTTAATCATCTTTCTGTTTTGATTTACAACCCTCTCTTTTGCATTATGTACATTAGCCTTAACTGTGTAGCTCTAAAGTATCCAATTAAATCACGTAATCATAAACTACTTTGTTCTATGGGAAGGATCTCCTCATACCACTCAACTATTGACTTTTCCCCCTCCCAAATAAATTCCTTCAACTCTCCACTTCTGTCTACAACTTCTCCTCTGACTGACAAACATACGCATGACATGTTCTTAAAACTAAAGGGACTAAACATTTTCACTGTTTGTATCTTACTATCAATAATCAACAGCTTCTAGTTTTTTCAGTTTTTTGTATAATCATTTTCTTTTGTTTAGTACCTTTACACATATCTTTATCTGCCATACAACAATCATTTTTAAATCAATACACCTAAACACTTCATCTTATAGTGCCCCCATAAATAAAAGTATTGTTGAACCAATTCATGTGTGTATATAGTTTACCATTATAGCCTTTGTTTTATCGTCATTAATTTTATAACCCCAAAATATCTGAGACTGTTTCAAAATATTCCACACTACCAAAGTATCATTTTCTGGATTGTTTAAATGCAAAATAGTGTCACCGGCAAATAAAGCTAACTTTTCTCAACTACCTTACTACTTAAATCCTTAAAATTCTGAGTCCCTTATATTCTTTGCAATGGCTGTAAATATAAAGCACATAGCAAAGTGGAAAGAGGACACCTCTTGCCGGATTCCTCTTTTCAAACACAGCTTGTTGGACAGGAACTCCACAACCTTAATTCTTGCCTCTGACACTTCAAATATCTTCCAATTAACTCTACAATTCTATTAAGGAATGCAAATGCCCTATTCAAAAAATCCTAGCTAACTCTACTGAATGCTTTCTCTGCATTAAGATCCACTAATGACAGCAGTACTTTCCTACATTCTGCATTCCCCTGGATTCATCACTGTTGTATTAATGTTGTCAAATGTTTGCCTCCCCTCCTCAAAACCACACTGATATATATTTATCAGTTTTTTCTTAAATATTTTTATTAAAATGTTATCAAAACAGTAACACTTAACATTAGAAATATAAATACACAACTAAAAGAACAACAAGAAAAAATACATATAAAAACAACAAAACAACTATTTACAAAAGTGTCTACTTGTACAATAAAATTGTAAAAAAGAAAAGATGTTACCGAAGCTAGTGAGGTTATTGACAATGAAACTGGAGATTGTCAGAGTGACTCACCAGAAGCACAGGGTACAGGTGAGGGAAATTGTGTGGCCATTGCTCCTGGAGGGAAGGGGCATAGCAGTATCACTACTATAGATACTGATGACGGTCGGACACTGTTATGTCCTGTAGTGGTTGTAAGGAGTAAGACTCGGACAGGTAACCCACCTTGTCCTTCCACCAGAGTAGGCACCCACCCCTTCCCCTTTTTCCCCATTTCCGATCAATGTACATCACAGGGGAGGGGGTGGCAGCAGGGCGAGATCTGGGAGTCGGGGCAGACCCAAACGGAAGTGGTCAGGGGACCTCCAACACAATCAGGATATCAAGAGGATGTGGGAACGCAGGCCCAATCCCTAGTACATAATATTTCGACTCGACCTTTGACAATGGTCGAGTTATCAGTTTTAGAGAAAGGTCTTACGTTTATTCCTAGTTGTAGAAGTAATTATGTTGATACCATAGTTGAATTCAAAATGTTTATTAGGAACCTTTGTTTACGGTTAGAATTCAATGAATCCATCTGTGGAATTCGTCCTTATGTCTTTAAGAAGCCAAGTCAGTATGTTCCACCTATTCCTCCAGTAGTAGCAGTATTCAGTAGATTAGTGGAGAAGGATATATATGAGAATGAGATAAAGGGTCTTAATAAGAAATACAGGCGAGGTAATCTTGATCGGATGCAGAGAGAGACCTTGATGGCACTTAGGAGTGATCCCTCTTTAACGTTTAGACCTGCAGATAAGGGTGGTGCCCTGGTAGTGATGGATAGTGATAGGTATGTGAGCTCCATGATTGAGATGCTCTCGGACATTAAGTTTTATATTTCAGTGAATGTAGAGGTGGCTCAGACACATGTTTTGGGCATTTAGACTATGTTGGAGGAATTAGTTGTGACATCTGTAGTCACTAAAGAGCTCCATGACTTTTTTACTTATAGATGAACCCCTCCTACCTGTCCATACAGGGTCTCCCCAAGATCCACAAGGATCCAGTTGTGCCTCCTTTGAGACCCATTGTGGCAAGTAGAGGATGGGTCACTGAATCCTTTTCTCTATATGTTGAGAGTTTCTTGCGTCCCATGGTTGATGCGAATCTATTCATTTTATGAGACTCGAAACACTTTCTCATTGATCTGTATGAATATTTAGGCCCTAGTGATGTGAGCGATCAATTATTTTTAGTGACAATGGACGTTCAGTCATTGTTCACTGTGATACCCAATTGTATAGGTATACAGTATGTACAGGAATATTTGTGTGACCACTTGACACACAGTGATGTATTGATTGATTTGATTACCCTATTTTTACAAGTGGTATTGGAGAACAACTTGTTCTGTTTTGGCTCAGATGTATTTATGCAGAAGGATGGCGTGGCTATGGGCACATCTTGTGCCAATAGCTACGCCAACCTTTTTATGGCTAGATGGGAGGAAAAGTGTTTATTTTTGGATGTTGGTTACATGGAACATGTACGGTTCTATCGTCGTTTTGTAGACTATGTCTTTTTAATTTGGGATGGAACTGAAGTAGGACTGTGTTCCTTTTTAGAGAGGGTCAATCATATTACTGATTTCCTCAAGTTTACTTCTGAGTACTCTGTTGAAAGGATTTCTTTTTTGGATATTTTTGTTGAGAGGATGGAATGTGGACTGTACAACACTGGTGTGTACAGGAAAAGTTGTCAGAGAAACTCATATTTGCACCGTCACAGTATGCATCCTGGGTTTACCTTTAGGAACATCGTGAGAGGTCAGTTTGTTAGGCTCTCTAGGTATTGTCCCAAGGAGGCATGTTTTTTGGATGGCGTACATGAATTAAGTAAAAGATTTAAAGCGAGGGGATATTTACCAGTTGATATAGACCCTACCTTAACTGAGATAGAATGTTTGAGGGGACAGCAGGCAACTCCTTACTTTTCCAATGAGTATGTGATGAGTGGTCCTCCCTTGGACTCCAGCCCTAGTATTAATAGGTTAAGGGTACCAGTCTATTATACGAAAGGGGTAGGCCTAGTTAAGGATGTGATTAGAACGCATTGGGACGTTTTAGTAACTGACCTGGCCTTGCAGTCAGTGGTTGGTGACCGACCCTCTTTTATGTATAAGAGGAAGAAGAATTTGAAACAGATTTTTTGTGTTATTCTAAGGTTAAACCCAGGGATGATGATCAGCCATGCAGAGTTCCCTGTAATAGATGTAATTACTGCAATTATATAGATAATAAGGGTTGGTTTATGCATCCTTTATTTGGTATGAGATATGAGGTACGGGCTAAAGCAGATTGTAATTCTATGCATGTGGTATACCTGGCCTCCTGCTGTCTGTGTCCAGCATATTATGTTGGGAAGACTGACAGAAGGCTTAGGGACTGCATCAGAGAACATTTGTATCAGATTAGAATAGGTTCGCATGTGAATGCATTATCCAAACATGTGTTATTTGAAGGACCTGACCATGTATTTAATTTTCAGGTGTTAGCTATCGCTGATACCACTGTGAGAGGGGGAGATGTTAAGACAAGGACTGAGTATAGAATCAGAATGGATTATCAGGCTTAGAGCTAATATTCCCCCTGGGCTCAATGAGAATGTCCCTATTAAGCCCTTTTTGAGAGCAAGGAGGTTGAAGGTACATAAAACTAATGTACCTTGATTTTTAAATCTTAT